>NC_068422.1:60549950-60769950 GCF_023373465.1 Oncorhynchus keta
CCTTTTTGCCTGTCCACGACCATTCTCTTGCCTACCCCTTTGGATTAATAAACATTGTAAGACTGCCTCCTGTGTCTGCATTTGGGTCTCACCTTGTGCTTTGATACTTAATGCGTTTGGATGAGCGATGACCGAGCGGCATAGGCAAGATGCAATAGATTGTATTGAATACAGTATATACATGAGAGATTAGATGAGTAATGCAAGATATGCAAACATCTCTTTCAAATACTAATTGTAGTCTCTCCCTATAGGGCCACACCCTGTTAGGCAGAGTCACAGGAAGCTCCAGTCACACAGTCTGTCAGAACTACACTCCTTATAAGGCGCCACGCTTCCATCCTCTACTTTTATGATTTGTTTTCTTCCTTACTGAAAAGGTTAGATCTCTATCTCTCTTCAGCATGACTTGAACCACTTCTGTCCTGCTTAACTATTCACAGGTGACCTGTTCAGCCACGGAGCCAGGACTAGCTCCACAGCTAAGGTCGGCCAGCAAACGATTAAAGCTCACTCTTTCTGCTAGTTATTTCTACCTACACTTGGTAGCATTACTTCTCTCCTCGATTAGCTTACCAGCGCCCGCACTGGCTAGACTAACTGGTTTTGCCTCTCCGTACTACGGTTGTGGGAGATTTTCAGCTTATAGAGGAACACCCCCACACGGTGCACTCCGGCTAACGAAGTGCTAACTACAGCTAGGCGTTTAACCCACTAGGATGCTACTAGCTAGCAAAGCTGTACAGGCCCCATGTTCAGGCTTTGATTAGTACACATGTAACAGTATAACTTTAGACCGTCCCCTCGCCCATACCCTGGCGCGAACCAGGGACCCTCTGCACACATCAACAACAGTCACCCACGAAGCATCGTTACCCATCGCTCTACAAAAGCCGCGGCCCTTGCAGAGCAAGGGGAACTACTACTTCAAGGACTCAGAGCAAGTGACGTCACCGATTGAAACGCTATTTAGCGCACACCACCACTAACTAAGCTAGCCGTTTCACATCCGTTACACACACACAACCTGGCTGACAGAACAGTCTCTCTCTCTCTCTGAGGTACAGCTACACCTTCCCCGTACTGGGCGAACTAAGCCAAGCACTCAAATTCCTGGAATTAATAGTTTAGGTTAAACTGACCAGTTACACAGCAGGGAAGTAAGGTCAAAAGAGGCTCTCTAGACCGAATGGAAACATGGTTCTCTTCAGCTAACACTGTGCTAGCTATAGCTAAGCTAGTAGTCCACTGGGTGACTCTAAAACAAAGGCAGCTCCCGCGTAAAGGCTAGTTTTCACAAACTTTAGCCAAAGCTGGGCTAAAACATGGTTGTTCTGGGCACAAGTGCCCTCCAAGCTAAAGCTCTCCCCTCAGTACGGCTTTAAGTTCAAGCCGAGGCTGGACGGGTAAATATCCGTTTCCACCATGCAATGTCCTCACTTCATGCTTACAGCACCCTACCTCCAGAAATATATCACTCTATGTCCCCTTGCAAAGGGGCACAGAGCCTTGATATGTCCTATAAAATACTACCTCTGTGAACAGCTCTCGGCGTCCAGGGGCTCCAGACCCCATCGACGCAGTCCAGGTTCAAGCTGTCCTTCACTGCAGCCTCTTCGAAATCCTGACCTAGGGATCACAGCTCATACAGTGTTCGGCCCTGCACCTTCTCGGGCAGAAGACAGACCACCCCCAAAGCGGACGAGGGGTGCATCTGTTTTCCAGAGTTGGGCTTGACAAGAGAACTGTCTGCTGGGTGCCGCCCCAAGGGGCATGACGCCTCCCATTAACTTGGCACGGGTATGCTACCCTGGTGAGGTTGAGGGTTTCTTTGCTACCGTGTTCAAGACCACTCAAGGGCATCGCTTGTAGCATCTCTGTATAGAGACGTATTATCTGGTACATTAGTTACCCCTCATTTATTTTGAGACTTCAACAAGATGGGACCCTGGCGTCTTATAATGAATGGGGTTCCCCACTTTTCACTATGCTTCCTGTCTGTTTCTGATAGATGTTGTGTGTGATTGTAGCTTTCTGTGACTGCCTAGAAGGGCGTGTTCCCATATTGAGAGACCTCAATCATATTATCAGTGAACCAGGGTTACGCAAGCAACCTTAAATCACAGCTGTTAGGTGTCTACTTGTACAACCTTCTTAAAGATGCGTTAATGGTTTTGCATAATTTCAGCCGGTAGTTTTGAAAGTAGCACTCACGCCAAAATGGGTTCCCAAAAATCGAGGGTTCCCAAAAATGTTGTATGATATGTTACATCCTGAAAAAAAGAATATATATATATTTATACACACAGAGTATACCAAACATTAGGAACACCTTCTTAATATTGAGTTACACCCCTCCCCTTTTAACCTCAGAACAGACTCAATTTGTCGGGGCATGACAAGGTCTACAAGGTGTCGAAAGCATGCCACAGGGATGCTGGCCCTTGTTGACTCCAATGCTTCCCACAGTTGTGTCAAGTTGGCTGGATGTCCTTTGGGTGGTGGACCGTTCTTGATACACACAGGAAACTTGAGTGTGTAAAACCAAGCAGCGTTGCAGTTCTTGACACAAACCGGTGGAAAACTCATTGGCTTTTCATAATGTCATCAACATAAGAGCATTTCCTCTTATTTTCACCCAACTTTTATTTTATTTTAAATATTATCCCTTTTTTGTGGTATCCAATTGTTTTTTAGTAGCTACTATCTTGTCTCATCGCTACAACTTCTGTACGAACTCGGGAGAGACGAAGGTTGAAAGTCATGGGTCCTCCACTAGGCCAATTGTGCATCACCCCATAGACCTCTCGGTCATGACAGAGCCTGGGCGCGAACCCAGAATCTTTGATGGCATAGTTGGCGCTGCAGTACATCACCCTTAACCACTGCGCCACCCGGGAG
Organism: Oncorhynchus keta; assembly: GCF_023373465.1. Classification (NCBI taxonomy): domain Eukaryota; kingdom Metazoa; phylum Chordata; class Actinopteri; order Salmoniformes; family Salmonidae; genus Oncorhynchus; species Oncorhynchus keta. The sequence continues at coordinate 60,552,852 of NC_068422.1, forward strand.
GATTCACCCAACTTTTAACCTAAATCCAATGACACGGAAACATTTTTTGTTGATTTCTAGTTGAATTCACGTTAGTTGCAACTCAAACAAATGAAAATCAAAACTAGATGTTGAACTGACGTCTGTACCCATTGGGCTGTCTCGATCAGTGAGAAAATATTTAAAATAGACAAGATGGCTGCACGTTGTATTACTTCGTGGAGCAAAACATTTATTAATTCAAAAAAATTAAAACGAAACACCTGCAACTGAACACTGACATTTTAGAAGATACTTGTTTGGCCGAATTGAGAACGAAAATAGTATCCCTAAGTTAAGATTGGTCTAAAATTCTCTGCGCTACCCCAAACAGTACCTATTTGTAACGGCGTTCGTCTGTTGAAAGAGAGTCGGACCAAAATGCAGCGTGGTGGTTACTCATGTTCTTTAATGAAGAAAAGCGATACATGAAATAACTATAAATAAATACAAAACAACAAACGGAACGTGAAAAACCTAATAACAACCTATCTGGTGAACACTACACAGAGACAGGAACAATCACCCACGAAATACACAGTGAAACCCAGGCTACCTAAATATGGTTCCCAATCAGAGACAACGAGAATCACCTGACTCTGATTGAGAACCGCTTCAGGCAGCCAAGCCTATGCTAGACACACCCCTAATCAACCACAATCCCAATGCCTACAAAAACCCCAATACGACAACACAATAAACCCATGTCACACTCTGGCCTGAACAAATAATTAAAGAAAACACAAAATACTAAGACCAAGGCGTGACACTATTGTAATGGCTCTCTTCTATCTCCTCCCCTGACAGAGAGGTAGAACAAGGATCGGACCAAAATGCAGCGTGATGATGATTCATGATATTTTAATGAAGGAAAAACTTACATACAGAAACTACAAAAATAACGAAATGAAATAACGAAAACCAAAACAGCCCTATCTGGTGCAAACACAAAGACAGGAACAATCACCCACGAAACACTCACAGAATATGGCTGCCTAAATATGGCTCCCAATCAGAGACAACGATAATCACCTGACTCCGATTGAGAACCGCCTCAGGCAGCCATAGACTACGTAGACACCCCACAAAACCCCAAGACAAAAAACACACCACAATAACCCATGTCACACCCTGGCCTGACCAAATAAATAAAGAAATCACAAAATACTAAGACCAAGGCGTGATAGAACCCCCCTAAGGTGCGGACTCCCGGACGCACCTCAAAACCATAGGGAGGGTCCGGGTGGGCGTCTGTCCATGGTGGCGGCTCCGGCTCGGGATGTGGACCCCACTCCATAAATGTCTTAGTTCCTCCCCCTCGCGTCCTGGGATAGTCCACCCTCGCCGCCGACTATGGCCTAGTAGTCCTCACCCAGAACCCCACTGGACTGAGGGGCAGCTCGTGACTGAGGGGCAGCTCGGGACTGAGGCAGCTCAGGACTGAGGGGTAGCTCGGGACTGAGGGGCAGCTCGGGACTGAGGGGCAGCTCAGCACTGAGGGGAAGCCCAGCACTGAGGGGAAGCCCAGCACTGAGAGGAAGCTCAGCACTGAGAGGAAGCTCAGGCAGGTAGTTGGCTCCGGTAGATCCTGGCTGGCTGGTGGATCTGGAAGAGTCTGGTTGACTGGCAGATCTGGAAGAGTCTGGTTGACTGGCAGATCTGGAAGAGTCTGGTTGACTGGCAGATCTGGAAGAGTCTGGTTGACTGGCAGATCTGGAAGAGTCTGGTTGACTGGCAGATCTGGAAGAGTCTGGTTGACTGGCAGATCTGGAAGAGTCTGGTTGACTGGCAGATCTGGAAGAGTCTGGCTGACTGGCAGATCTGGAAGAGTCTGGCTGACTGGCGGATCTAGCTGCTCTGGCTGCTCCATGCAGACTGACAGCTCTGGCTGCTCCATGCAGACTGACAGCTCTGGCTGCTCTATGCAGACTGACAGCTCTGGCTGCTCTATGCAGACTGGCAGCTCCATGCAGACTGACAGCTCTGGCTGCTCCATGCAGACTGACATCTCTGGCTGCTCTATGCAGACTGACAGCTCTGGCTGCTCTATGCAGACTGGCAGCTCTGGCTGCTCCATGCAGACTGGCAGCTCAGGCTGCTCCATGCAGTCTGACAGCTCAGGCTGCTCCATGCAGACTGGCAGCTCAGGCTGCGCTGAACAGGCAGGAGACTCCAGCAGCGCTGTAGAGGAGGAAGGCTCTGGAAGCGCTAAATAGGCGGGAGACTCCAGCAGCGCTGTAGAGGAGAAAGGCTCTGATAGCGCTAGACAGGCGGGAGACTCCGACAGCGTTGGAGAGGCGAGGCGCACTGTAGGCCTGATGCGTGGTGCTGACACTGGTGGAACTGGACCGAGAACACGCACAGGAAGCCTGGTGCGGGGAGCTGCCACCGGAGGACTGGTGTGTGGAGGTGGCTCTGGATAGACCGGCCGTGCAGGCGCACTGGAGCTCTTGAGCACCAAGCCTGCCCAACCTTACCTGGCTCGATGCCCACTCTAGCCCGGCCAATACGAAGAGCTGGTATGAACCGCACCGGGCTATGGACCCGCACTGGAGACACCGTGCGCTCCATAGCATAACACGGTGCCTGCCCGGTCTCTCTAGCCCCCCGGTAAGCACAGGGAGTTTGCGCAGGTCTCCTACCTGGCATAGCCATACTCCCTGTGAGCCCCCTCCCAATACATTTTTGGGTCTGACTCTCAGGCTTCCATCCGCGTCGCCGTGCTGCCTCTTCATACCAGCGCCTCTCCGCTTTCACCGCCTCCAGTTCTTCTTTGGGGCGTCGATATTCACCAGGCTGTGCCCAGGGTCCTTTTCCGTCCAATATCTCCTCCCAAGTCCAGAAGTCCTGTGATCGCTGCTCCTGCTGTCTCTGTTGCCTGTTACCACGCCACTTGGTCCGGGTGTGGTGGGTGATTCTGTAACGGCTCTCTTCTATCTCCTCCTCTGACGAAGAGGTAGAACAAGGATTGGACCAAAATGCAGCGAGATGATGATTCATGATATTTTAATGAAGGAAAAACTTACATACAGAAACTACAAAAATAACGAAATGAAATAACGAAAACCGAAATGAAATAACGAAAACCGAAACAGCCCTATCTGGTGCAAACACAAAGACAGGAACAATCACCCACAAAACACTCACAGAGTATGGCTGCCTAAATATGGCTCCCAATCAGAGACAATGATAATCACCTGACTCTGATTGAGAACCGCCTCAGGCAGCCATAGACTACGTAGACACCCCACAAAACCCCAAGACAAAAAACACACCACAATAACCCATGTCACAACCTGGCCTGACCAAATAAATAAAGAAAACACAAAATACTAAGACCAAGGCGTGACACCTATCCTGTAACAGATCAAGGAGCATCACATTAGCCCCTTACAATCGGCTAGCTACCCTCCCCACAACTACACACACAGCCCCAGGAAGATGGAAGCAGAAACGCATCTTTAAAAAAATATATATATATTATTCAATAAAGGGTGTGTCAAGAACAAAATCACACAAGTGTGTGTAGGGAAATATGACAGAGACAAAAGGAGTGGTCGAGAAAGTTTGTTTTGTTTATAGTAAAGATAGGCAACTCCAGCTCTCTGGGCCTGATTGATGTCACACTTTTTCCCCAATCCCTAATAGCAAACACACCTGATAAAACAAACTGCATTCCAAACTGAAGACCATGATTAGTGGCCTTCTATTTATTGAGTTATGGTAGAGTTATGGTAGATGAGTTATGGTAGATGTGTTAACAAGGTCTGGGGCAAAATTGGAGTGCCCATCCACTAGCACACAAGGTTGAATCAACGTTGTTTCCACATCATCGCAATTCAATTACGTTGAAATATGTAATAGATGTGGAATAGACGTTGAATGGACATCTGTGCCCAGTGGGCACCTTTGCTTTAGAGCTTAGCTCTGACTGGAGGGTTCCTACTTCGTGCTCAAACTCAGTGCACACCTTCAGCTTGAGAAGCCACATTTCAACTATCAACGGTCCAAGTACACCAGCCTCTCAGTAAATCAGGTATGACATGAGGTGAAAAGCAGACGAGTGCCATTTTAAGAAAATAAAAAGCAATGTATTTACATTCACATATCCAACTGTTTACACGAAACAGACCTAAAACAACTATCTAGGTTTGTTGCATGAAGAAATTAATAAATATTTGTTGATCATGAAGCATGTAACTGCTGAGGTAGAATATTGAAAGTGTGTTTATCTTCAGATATTTGTTTTCAACTTTACATCTCACAGGATATAGATGCCTTGCTCTGAAGAGGCACCCTCTCCTGTAAAACTAGTTAATCACCGTCAATCCCAACCTCTCCTGTAAAACTAGTTATTCACAGTGGGTTCCCTCCTCCTGTAAAACTAGTTATTCACAGTGGGTTCCCTCCTCCTGTAAAACTATTTGGCCTCAGGGAATTGTACGTTACTATAATAAAGAATTGAAGACAAAAAAATTTCATGAACTGATTCAACTTTATTAAAACTTGTAATGTAATTGTATTAATAAGTACAGCGTACCAACTTCTGAGGGAATAAACTCTACTCTGTTTATTTTAATAAATAAAACTATTATCATATGATTCATGTTTTGAGGACAGTGTAACAACTATTGTAAATAACCATGTGTCCCTGGGTGGGATCGAACCATATCTCAAAACAAGGCAGAAAAGGTAAAGTAAGGCAACCAAACTCGTGCTATGGCTATGCACTAATGCCCGGCACCCGAGGGCTGGTGTTGCCCATCCCTACTCTAAACAAACCACATTTTCTCTGCCACTCCTTGTGTCCCAACACCTCCTTGCGTGACATTTTTTTGGACACGCCTTTTATTGAACAATGAAAAAAAAAAAGTGGGGACAGGAAGAGGTGTTTCTGTTTCCATTGAGTGCAGAACATCTTTCCTGGGGCTATGTGTAGTTGGGGGTAGCTATCAGACTGTAATGGGCTAATACAATGCTTAATTAGCCATTACAGGATAGGTACTGTTTGGGGTAGCATAGAGAATTTTCAACCAACCTTAACTTGTCGATACTTTCTTTGTTTATGTAATTAAAGATACAATGTTCTGTGCACTCTCACTAGATAGAAGTGTATGGTTCAGTGCCAGATTTTCTACATAAAATACACAAGGATAGTATCAGCAACTCACAATCAGATGAGACACACCTGGTCTCATTCAACTATAGATGTTACTTATATTGAGAATGATTTCCATATCTTTCATTGCTCATGGTGTAACGATGTGCTGTTGTTTTTTTTAAACACACCGTAAAGAAAAAGCTGCCATCATTGTGGGCGCCGTGTAGACAATGGTGGTAAATATCTCATTCAAATGTAATTTCATTCATAAATGCGGCCACTTAAGTTGTGTGGATATCTTTCAAGTTCATATTTTGATTTAGAGGAACTGACGGAAATTGGAGCATGACCAGGCTTCGTCTGCACTCAGGTGGAACAATGCCAATTAATGCGTATCACAACGGTCGAGAGGTGCGTACACACTGTTACCTACATCCGTTGTTAAACTTGAGTGATGACTAAGCCCAAGAGGTTTTGTAACTTCACATGATTAAGCCTATGTCAATACAGATCGGAATGTTTGATATCCTTTTCTACTGTACACTGTTGATGGTAGTTGATGCCAAAGCTAATCATTGAATGTCCTACGACAAGGACTCGGTCAGCTTGACAAACTTCTGTGTCATATGAACACACGCACACACACACATACCAGGGATTGCCAGGGCGGGTACAGTGACTGAATGCAACATAAAAGAAAACAGCACAGCGACATGATCACACAGCACACCCTCTGCCTCTCAATCACACACTCGCTCACTCACGCACTCACTTAATCACATAGTTTAGCTTTATAATTATCCTCATTTAAGATAAATCGGGCCTCTATTTCAGGAGAGGAAAGACATGCATGACCTTCTGGCTCTCCTCTCTGCTCGGGCCCCAGCAGAGCAGGCCCAGCTCTAACAGTGGCCTTCTCTACAGGCTGTCCTGCTCCGATCCCCTTTGGCACCAGCTCCTGCCCCAACAAAAGAGGATTCCTCTGAGAGTTCCTGCTGATATCACACATAATCGCACACTTGATTTAGGTCAGTGTATGATAAAGACTTTGTCATTAAAGCAAAATTGATAAGATCTTCCAAGCACACCTCTGCCAGCCACACCACCACTGCCCTTGACAGCTTTTCCGTTGGATCAATCAAGAGATGAGGTTGCCTCTTCATCTTTGACCACGGCTGATGGACAGAGCCCATTAGAGCTGCCAGTGATGTCCTACTGGCCAGGCACCACGGAGAGGAAGAGATCCTGAAGTGGGTAGATCTGCTTTGCTCTTAACACCAGCCCAGAGAAGCTCCTAGAGACACACAGCTGTGACATTATGTTACTGCAGAGAGTAAAATGGTCAGTGTCCCAATCACGTTCCCTTCCACCTGCACTTACACAGCGGAAAGCCTCACCAATTCAAGGATGCCTTTTTTAGGATTATTTTGCCGCTGCCTTCTTTCAATGGAAGCTGGAGGCCTCGAAGCAGAGGGAGGTAGTGAGGAAGGAGCGAACTGAGGAAAGAGAAAATCCTTAGAGCAACAGGTTCTGCCACCAGTTGCTGAATCAAGGCCCCAACAGCCGTCACACACACACACACACACACACACCGGCTTTCCTTGAGTGGCAGGAAAATATCTACTGCCTAGCCAAAGTGTTTTCCCTTTACCTGGCACAGGGCATTGGCGGGAACGCCAACAGACTGCCTTTTATGAGACTGAAAAGTAGAGATGGATGGTGGGTAAGGGGGAGTGACTCTACAGACACACACACACACACACACACACACACACTGAAATAAATTGGAGCTGAATATATATTTCCATTGATGGAAGTGGTTTGGACTCTTGTTTGATTTGTATTTATTTCACAGGTACTGTTCATTCTTTTACATTACTGTACATACATTGCTGTATATAAAGGTAAAATAAAAAATAAAAAATATCACTGTATATATTATCAGTGCTGTAAAGTACTTAAGTAGTATTTGAAAGTATTTTTACTTAAGTCGATTTTTAGTCTGTACTTTACTATTCATATTTTTGACAAATTTTACTTTTAACTTTACTATATTCCTAAAGAAAATATTGTACTTTTACTGAAGTAGTATTTTACTGGGTGACCTTTACTTCTACTCGAATAATTTTCTATTAATGTAACTTTACTTTTATTCAAGCATGATTTCGTTAAATTAAACATCTGTAACGGCCTTCTTCTGTGGACGAAGGAGAGGACCAAAACGCAGCGTTGTTAGTGTTCATCATGTTTAATAAAGACGATAAACGTGAACACTACAAAATACAAAACAACAAATGTGAAAAACCCGAAACAGTTCTGTCTGGTGCAGACACACGAAGACAGAAGACAACCACCCACAAAACCCAACACAAAACAGGCTACCTAAATATGGTTCCCAATCAGAGACAATGACTAACACCTGCCTCTGATTGAGAAGCATATCAGGCCAAACATCGAAACGGGAAAACTGGACACACAACATAGAATGCCCACTCAGCTCAAGTCCTGACCAACACTAAAACAAAGAAAACACAAAAGCACTATGGTCAGAATGTGACAACATCAACATAAAGCAATCTTCTTGTTTTTTTATATTGTCTTTATATGCATTGCAATGGTAGATCTAACGTCCTCCAAATGCAAGACGTCCTCCAGCGATGTCTCAACTTTTACCTTTGAGCGATATCCCAACTATAAACACAGTAAAGTACACAGGTTACAAAATACATGTTTAACAAAGTAGTGTTTTTTGGACACGTTTTAATCATTCAAGGTGTTGGTCTGATGGGAGTCCTTGATGTCATCTTGCTTGAGGAACAATAAAGGAAACCTAGAAAACAAAGGGAAGCCCCCACTTTTGCTGTGTCATGACTTACCTGGACCAGCTATTAAGATGTGCCTCTAAGTAAATCAGGTATTACATGAGGTGAAAAGCAGACGAGTGCCATTTTAAGAAAATAAAAAGCAATGTATTTACATAAACTGTTTACACTAAACAGACCTAAAACAACTATCTAGGTTTGTTGCATGAAGAAATTAATAAATATTTGTTGATCATGAAGCATGTAACTGCTGAGGTAGAATATTGAAAGTGTGTTTATCTTCAGATATTTGTTTTTAACTTTACATCTCACAGGATATAGATGCCTTGCTCTGAAGAGGCACTCTCTCCTGTAAAACTAATTAATCACAGTCAGTCCCAACCTCTCCTGTAAAACTAGTTATTCACAGTGGGTTCCCTCCTCCTGTAAAACTAGTTATTCACAGTGGGTTCCCTCCTCCTGTAAAACTATTTGGCCTCAGGGAATTGTACGTTATTATAATAAAGAATTGAACTGATTAAACTTTATTAAAACTTGTAATGTAATTGTTTTAAGTACAGTGTACCAACTTCTGAGGGAATAAACTCTACTCTGTTTATTTTAATAGGGGGCTGGTGTTGCCCATCCCTACTCTAAACAAACCACATTTTCTCTGCCACTCCTTGTGTCCCAACACCTCCTTGCGTGACATTTTTTTTGACATACACTTTTTTGAACAATGAAAAACAAAGTGGGGACTGGAAGAGGTGTTTCTGTTTCCATTGAGTGCAGAACATCTTTTCTGGGGCAATGTGTGGTTGGGCGGGGGGGTAGCTATCAGACTGTAATGTGCTAATACAATGCTGTTTGGGATAGCACAGAAAATTTGGTGTTTGCCAAATGGCATGTGGGAGACTCCCCAAACAAATGGAAGAAGGTACTCTGGTCAGATGAGACTAAAATGTAGCTTTTTGGCCATCAAGTAATTGTTACTGTATGTCTGGAGACTTGGACGGAGATTCACCTTCCAGCAGGACAATGACTCTAAGCATACTGCTAAAGCAACACTCGAGTGGATTAAGGGGAAACATTTAAATATCTTGGAATGGCTTAGTCAAAGCCCAGTGGCTAGATGTGCCAAGTTTATAGAGAGACACCCCAAGAAACTTGCAGCTGTAATTGCTGCAAAATGTGGCTCTACAAAGTATTGACTTTGGATGGGAGGGGAGGGGGGGTGAATAGTTATGCACGCTCAAGTTCTGTTTTTGTGTTATTTCTTGTTTATTTCTCCAAATATATTTTGCATCCTCAAAGTGTTAGGCATGTTGTGTAAGTAAAACGACACAAACCCCCCCAAAATATATTTTAAATTCCAGGTGGCAAGGCAACAAAATATGTAAAAATGCCAAGGGGGTGAAAACTTTTGACTTTGGATGGGAGGGGAGGGGGGGTGAATAGTTATGCACGCTGGACCACCTGTTGTGATGTGCCTCTAAGTACATCAGGTGGGGTGGCAGGGTAGCCTAGTGGTTAGAGCGTTGGACTAGTAACCGGAAGGTTGCAAGTTCAAACCCCCGAGCTGACAAGGTACAAATCTGTCATTCTGCCCCTGAACAGGCAGTTAACCCACTTGGCCATCATTGGAAATAAGAACTTGTTCTTAACTGACTTGCCTGGTTAAATAAAGGTAAAATATATATATATTTTTTAAATTACATGAGGTGAAAAGCAGACGAGTGGCATTAAGAAAATACAAATATTTAAGAAAATATTTACATTCACATCAAACTGTTAACACTAAACAGACCTAAAACAACTCTATGTTTGTTGCATGAAGAAATTAAATAGGTGTTGATCATGAAGCATTTAACTTCCGAGGTAGAACATTGAAAGTGTGTTCATCTTCAGATATTTATTTTTTACTTTACAACTCACAGGATATAGATGCCTTTCTCTGAGGAGGCTATCAGTAAGACCCAGATGCAGAGCGTGTCAAAGTAACAATGTTTATTACCTCAACAGAAGCAAAGGTACAGGACGGCAGGCAGGCTCAGGAGCCAGCAGAGTGGTCAGGCAGGCGAGTTCAGGGTAAGGGTCAAAAACCAGGAGGGCGAGAAAAACAGGCTGGGAAAAAACAGGAGCTGACAGTACAAACGCTGGTAAGGTATTCAAACAGAACGCAGGTATAAGTACACAGGGGAAGATGGGTGACACCGTAAGGGGGGTGGGGGGGTGAAACAGATCAGGGCAAGACAGAGGCATTCAGTTCATCAGTTGGTCCCCGCCTCTCCTGTAAAACTAGTTATTCAGTGGGTTCCCTTCTCTAAAATGATTTGGTCTCAGAGACATTTACGTTCTAATAATAAAGAATAGAAGACAAAAACCTTTCATAAACTGATTTAAAGTTTAAACCTGTAATAAGTGTTTTAAAACAGTAAACATGTATCATATGATTCATTTTGAGTACTGTGTAACAAGTATTGGCCCCAAGGGTTGCCTCTTCCTACTCTGAACAAACCAACATTTCTCTGCCACTCATAATTGTCTTTGTCATATTTCCCTACACTTGTGAACCATTTTTTTGGGACACAATGTGAGGACTGGAAGATGAGTTTCTGTTTCCATTGAGTGCAGAACATCTTTCTTGGGCTGTGTGTGTAGTTGTGGGGGAGGGTAGCTAGCAGACTAACAGGCTAATGGGTCCTAACATGGGTCCTCCTAATTCTCCATGGGAAGCAATGTGAGTGTCCTCCTCACACCATCAAACACTCGTCGAAACTAAGTGTATTAACCATTTCCCACGCACTGTCATTTTCCTGTTGCCCCCCACACCTCCTGTCATGACAAGGCTGAAATTAAAACACGCTGGCAGATCCAACCCCTTAGAGCAGACAATGAGAAGGAACATTTTCTCACAGATAGAGAGTGTCAATCGAGATTGATAGAGCACCACTGGATGTGGGGGTGATTTTTTTTTCAACTTGAACGGAATGCTGTGTTTCTTAATGTTATTTTTTAAATCATCTCCCTGTCTAAGAATTCACAGTGTGTATTTAATTCATGAACATAGCTCAAAATATATATATTTTTTTAATCATTTATTTCCCTGAGCCTCCTTTTGCCATTGAAATGCTCAGTCGGATCATGTGGGCATGTTCATACAAATTGAAAATATATTTACATACCGTACACAACAGCCCTGATTGGCGGACAGGTTCATCTACTCTAGAGCAGGCCTGGGCAATTATTTTCCATGGAGGGCCACATTAGAATATATTTTTGCCGTCGCGGGCCAGAATCCTATTACAGGATTATACATTATACATCATGTGTATGATTGTAAATCACGTCCAGATTTGCTACTTGTTTAACTTTTTAACATGCACAGAAATAAACCACATCCATGTTCTCCTTTTGGTAGGTATTTTCATTATAAAACATGCAATGAACTCCATGGAGGGAAAAGTACACTGTGCATTCAGCACCACGGACAGAACTCTTGTTAACGGGTAAGAGAGAGAGAGCTCAACATTACATTTAAATTACTCAATCAGTGTGAGGAGTGAAGTCTCTGATGGGCATTTACTAGAGCAGTGAAGTCAGGTATAGTTTCTGACGTCGCTATACGCAGGATTGCTGAGAGGTGAGAGTCAGTAACAGATGATTTGTGCCTTGACTTGTTATGTTTCATCTGTTCACATACATAGCCTGACCCGAACATTTACAAACATCTTCTGAGCATGACTCCTAATCTTTGGAAAGTAACGTTCATCGAGAGATGCATAGAACCTCGTCAGTGACATTGTTTTGAATAGTTCTCCAATCGCTGCATCGGACTGAAGATCGATAAGCTCAAGTTGCAGGTCAGTGGGAGTGTTATCCACATTGAAGGTGAAAGGAGAGGAATACAATAGCATGTCATTGTCCAACACGTTGACATCCTCAAAATGACAAGAACACTCACCATTCAAAGCGAGCATCAGTGATGTATACTTCTCTCGCTGATCATCTGAAAGGGAACAGACTAGTAGTGTCGGAAGGTGGGTGAGATTGTTGGTTTCTACTTGGCGGGTCAGGAGTCATTTTTCCCTTGAAGGATTTGACAAGGCTGTACATCTGATGTCCAAAAAGGCCCTTCCCTTGTAGTTTGGAATTCAGTTCATTCATGAGGGCCATGATGTAAACGGTGAAGGTAAGCCCTGATACCGCAATAAATAAATATTTCGATGTCCACTCTTGCTCGAACTGTCTACTTTCATTTTCTTTGAAATCTTTGAAAAAAATGTTTTTGCGCAATTTCTAGCTAGCTACTATTTGTAACTGTGACGTGTGTCAGTCTGTCAGTCACTCTGTCCTCGTGCAGTTGTTATTTATACGTGCCTTCAAAATAAATGGCGCACAAGCGTGGGAGTTAAATCATTACACAAAGACGAGTATTCATTGGGCTTTTCATTTGAATAAACAAATCCGTTTTCCAAAACTTTACGATCGCAAATTCTTTATGTGATCTGAGCATGATTCCACGGGCCGTATTAAATCAGGTCGCGGGCCGCATACGACCCCTGGGCCGGCCTTTGCCCAGGCCAGCTTACCCCTTCAAAGGAGGATACATATATAAAATAAAAGATGACTGGTCATTGGTCAGAATAATCCGATCAGATTGTGATGTCATGCTGTGGGCCAAAAACTCCATCCCACCTGAACAGGCTGAAATTCCAGGCATTTATTTTTTAAGCTCTTACACTAAAAGAGCATTATCATCATTTTCACAATTTCAGAGTTATTTTGACCACATTGTGTGATAATGTCATAAAAAAACGGCACTGCCCCTTTAAAGGAATTGCTGTCTCAAAAATAGAAACATACACTACTCTCCTCTAGTACAGGGGCAGTGTAGTGGCTTCTGGCTACTTCCATTTTGTGATGCTTTGGCTCTCCCCTTTCTGGAGACTTGGAGGCAAATATCACAGGCTAACTCTCAGACACACAAGTGAATCACTTTGGTTAGTGTGATGCCCTAAGGGCATCAAGTGTTATTTTATGGGGGATCACTATGTCTACTCTAAACAGTAGTGGTGTTTTATGTTTGCACAATGTGATAATGTTAGAAAAAGCCGTGTCCTAACATGTGGGAGGCACTCTTTTCAGGTTATCCGACCACAGTATACTACCTCTCTAAAGTCCACTTGCAGCCATAAAGGCAGAGGAAAAACAAATACTCTAAAAGGCAACAACTGTGGGTGAAATCAGTAATACATTTTCCTTATTGGAAGCTTTTAAAATTTTTAAAAGCTTCCTTGTCTGTAAGAGACATCAAAGTGCCTGGGCATTATGTATTAAGGTAACATTTTGACATCAAGCTATTTTTTTTGCCATGATTGACCCCAGTATGTGAGAGGTCATTATTAAATCATATTATCTACTGTTGTTAAGGCTTATTTATGAATGCATATTGAATACCACACAGTTACAGTATGTCTGTTTTCAGCTGCTATACAAACCTCTGTCCATTTCAACATAACGAAACAAGCTAATGTTTAGTTCACTTATCACCTCTATTGGGGCGGTTAAGCTGAAAAATCATTATCTTTTTTATTAAAGCACCAAATTTGGCAGAGATGCTGTTTTATGTACCCTTAAAATAATTAGATATGGAGCCACCCCAGATTTGGCCCCTGGGGTCGAGGCAGCCATATTTCAAAATGACCCGTACTGGTGTACCACTATTTTACAAACCTTTAATATACAAAAAGTTATGGCCTATAATTCTTGGCCTGGATCTCCGGAAAACCAAAAGATTTTGCAGTTTCACACAGTATGATACAACGAGGGTCAGATGAAAATACAGCAGTCGTGTAGGCCAAATTGTAGAAAAACAATATTTCTGGGATTGCATGTACAGCGGAGATGATATTGAGCACCGTGCCCTGAACCTTAGTCACTGATACCACACGGTACTCTACCCTTCACCTTAGAGACTGCTGCCCTATGTATAGTATATAGTCATGGAACACTGGTCACTTTAATAACGTTTACATAGTGTTTTACCCACTTCATATGTAAATACTGTATTCTAGGAAAGACTCGTCTGTTATAACTACTGCTGTACACACCTTTTATATTCATATACTGTTCATACTGTCTGTACATAGCTACTCTATATACAGTGCCTTCGGGAAGTATTAACTTTTCACGTTTTGTTACATTACATTCTTATTCTAAAATGGATTAAGTAAAACAATTCCTTCAGCAATCTACACACAATACCCCATCATGACAAAGCAACACCAGGTATTTTGAAAATGTATTAAAAACATAAATACCTTATTTACATAAGTATTAAAACCCTTTGCTATGAGACTCAAAATTGAGCTCCGGTGCATCCTGTTTCCATTGATCATCATTGAGATGTTTGTACAACTTCATTAGAATCCACCTGTGGTAAATTCAATTGACTGGACATGATTGGAAAGGCACACGCCTGTCTATATAAGGTCACAGTTGACAGTGCATGTCAGAGCAAAAAAACAAGCCATGGGGTCAATGGAATTGTCCTGTGGAGCTCCGAGACAGAATTGCGTCGAGGCAAAGATCTGGGGAAGGGTACCAAAACAATTCTGCAGCATTGAAGGTCCCCAATAACACAGTGGACTCCATCGTTCTTAAATGGAAGTAGTTTGGAACCACCAAGACTCTTCCTAAAGCTGGACAAACTGAGTAATCGTGACCAAGAACCCGATGGTCACTCTGACAGAGCTCCAGAGTACCTCTGTGGATATGGGAGAATCTTCCAGAAGGACAACCATCTCTGCAGCACTCCACCAATCAGGCCTTTATGGTAGAGTGGCCAGATGGAAGCCACTCCTCAGTAAAAGACACAAGACAGCCCGCTTGGACTTTGCCAAAAGGCACCTAAAGACTCTCAGACCATGAGAAACAACATTCTCTGGTCTGATGAAACCAAGATTGAACCCTTTGCCTGAATGCCAAGCTTTCAGGTCTGGAGTGGTGCAAGCATCATGCTGTGGGAATGTTTTTCAGCTGCAGGGACTGGGAGACCAGTCAAGGGAAAGATCAAGATCAAGGGAAAGATGTATGGAGCAAAGTACAGATAGATCCTTGATGAAAACCTGCTCCAGAGCGCTCAGGACCTCAAACTGGAGTGAAGGTTCACCTTCCAACAGGACAATGACCCTAAGCACACAGCCAAGACAATACAGGGGTGGCTTCGGGACAATTAACTCTACCTACATGTACGTACTACCTCAACTAACTGGTGCCCCCACACATTGACTCTGTATCGGCACCCCCCTGTACATATTGTTATTCTTTTACTGCTGCTCTTTAATTACTTGTTACTTTTATCTCTTATTCTTATCTGTATTTTTTGAAACTGCACTGTTAGTTATGGGCTGGTAAGTAAGCATTTCAATGTAAGGTGTTACCTGTTGTATTCGGCGCATGTGACTAATAAAATTTGATTTGATTTGAAGTCTCTGAATGTACTTGAGTGGCCCAGCCCCGGACTTGAACCCAGTCCAACATCTCTGGAGAGACCTGACACTCCCCACCCACTTGACAGACTTGAGAGGATCTGCAGAGAAGAATGGGAGAAACTCCCCAAATACAGGTGTGTCAAGCTTGTAGTGTCATACTCAAGACGACTCGAGGCTGTGCTTCAACAATGTCTGAATACTAATGTAAATGTGATATTTCAGTAGATATTTTTTATTTGAGGTCGGCCCATTAATCGGAATGGCCGATTAATTTGGGCCGATTTCAAGTTTTCATAACAATCGGAAATCAGTATTTTTGGGCGCCGATTTTGCCCAATTTTAAATATTTTTTTTATACCTTTATTTAACTAGCCAAGTCAGTTAAGAACACATTCTTATTTTCAATGACAACCTAGGAATGGTGGGTTAACTGCCTTGTTCAGGGGCAGAACGACAGATTTTCACCTTGTCAGCTCGGGGGAACCAATCTTGCATCCTTACAGTTAACTAGTCCAAAGCTCAAACCAACTGCCTCTCATTGCACTCCACGGGGAGCCTGCCTGTTACGCGAATGCAGTAGAAGCCAAGGTAAGTTGCTAGCTAGCATTAAACATATCTTATAAAAAAACGTAATTATGACATAACATTGAAGATTGTGCAATGTAACAATAATATTTAGACTTAGGGATACCACCCATTAGATAAAATACAGAACGGTTCCATATTTCACTGAAATAATAAACGTTTTGTTTTCGAAATGATAGTTTCCGGATTCGACCATATTAATGACCAAAAGCTTGTTTTTCTGTGTGTTATGTTATTATTAAGTCTATGACTTGATAGAGCAGTCTGACTGAACGATGGTAGACAGCAGCAGGCTCGTAAGCACTCATTCAAACAGCACTTTCGTGCATTTTGCCAGCAGCTCTTCGCAAGCACAGTTCTGTTTATGACTTCAAGCCTATAAGCCTAATGGCTGGTGTAACCGATGTGAAATAGCTAGCTAGTTAGCGGGGTGCGAGCTAATAGCGTTGCAAACGTCACTCGCTCTGAGACTTGGGGTAGTTATTCCCCTTGCTCTGCATGGGTAACGCTGCTTCGAGGGTGGCTGTTGTCGATGTGTTCCTGGTTCGAGCCCAGGTAGGAGCGAAGAGAGGGACGGAAGCTATACTGTTACACTGGCAATACTATAGTGCCTATAAGAACATCCAATAGTCAAAGGTATATGAAATACAAATGGTATAGAGAGAAATAGTCCTATAAATACTATATTAACTACAACCTAAAACCTCTTAGCTTGGAATATTGAAGTCTCATGTTAAAAGGAACCACCAACTTTCATATGTTCTCATGTTCTGAGCAAGGAACTCAAACGTTAGCTTGTTTACATGGCACATATTGCACTTTTACTTTTCCAATACTTTGTTTTTGCATTATTTAAACCAAATTGAACATGTTTCATTATTTATTTGTTCATTCAGTATTGTTGTAATTGTCATTATTACAAATACAAAATAAATAAATAATCGGAATTGGCTTTTTTTGGTACTCCAATAATCGGTATCGGTATTGGCATTGAAAAATCATAATCGGGCGACTTCTCATTTTTATACCTCTGAACATTTTTCTAAAAACCTGTTTTTGCTTTGTCAATACGGGGTATTGTGTGTAGATTGATGAGAGAAAAAAAACGATTAAATCATTTTTAGAATAAGGCTGTAACGTGTAACGAAAATGTGGAAAATGTCAATGGGTCTGAACAACTGAGTAAAGCGGCCATTGTTTCTCCAGGTCCTATTGAAAAAGCTACACACCCGGTTGATATATTATCAAATATATATTTTAAAAACAACCTGAGGATTTATTACAAAAAACATGTTGACATGTGACATGTTTCTGTGGACATTATGGATATTATTTGGAATTTTCGTCTGCGTTGTCGTGACCGCTCTTTCCTGTGGATTTCTGAACATAACGCGACAAACAAATGGAGGTATTTTGGGTATAAAAATAATCTTTATGGAACAAAAGGAACATTTGTTGTGTAACTGGGAGTCTCGTGAGTGAAAACATCCGAAGATGAAAGGTAAACGATTAATTTGATTGCTTTTCTGATTTTCGTGACCTACCCTGGCTGAGGGAAGGAGGTTTTCACCCAAGATTTGACGGTACATGGCCTCGTCCATCGTCCCTTTGATGCAGTGAAGTTGTCCTGTCCCCTTAGCAGAAAAACACCCCCAAAGCATAATGTTTCCACCTCCATGTTTGATGGTGGGGATGGTTTCTTGGGGTCATAGGCAGCATTCCTCCTCCTCCTCCAAACACGGCAAGTTGAGGTGATGCCAAAGAACTCCATTTTGGTCTCATCTGACCACAACAGTTGTCCTCTGAATCATTCAGATGTTCATTGGCAAACTTCAGATGGGCATGTATATGTGCTTTCTTGAGCAGGGGGACCTTTCGGGCGCTGCAGGATTACAGTCCTTCACAGCGTAGTGTGTTACCAATTGTTTTATTTGTGACTATGGTCCCAGCTGCCTTGAGACCATTGACAAGATCCTCCTGTGTAGTTCTGGGCTGATTCCTCACCGTTCTCATTGCAACTCCACGAGGTGAGATCTTGCATTGAGCCCCAGGCCGATGGAGATTGACAGTTCTTTTGTGTTTCTTCCATAGCGAATAACCGCACCAACTGTTGTCCCCTTCTCACCAAGCAGCTTGGCAATGGTCTTATAGACCATGCCAGCTTTGTGTAGATCTACAATCCTGTCCCTGGCATCCTTGGAGAGCTCTTTGGTCTTGGCCATGGTGGAGAGTTTGGAATCTGATTGATTGATTGCTTATGTGGACAGGTGTCTTTATACAGGTAAGAAACTGAGATTATGAGCACTACCTTTAAGAGTGTGCTCCTAATCTCAGCTCGTTACCTGTATAAAAGACACCTGGGAGCCAGAAATCTTTCTGATTGAGAGGGGGTCAAATACTTATTTCCCTCATTAAAATGCAAATCAATTTATAACATTTTTGACATGCGTTTTTCTGGATATTTTTGTTGTTATTCTGTCTCTCACTGTTCAAATAAACCTACCATTAAAATTGTATAATTGTATAATTTCTTTGTCAGTGGGCAAACGTACAAAATCAGCAGGTGTGTAAATCACTGTGTGTAAATATACAGTGGGGAGAACAAGTATTTGATACACTGCCGATTTTGCAGGTTTTCCTACTTACAAAGCATGTAGAGGTCTGTAATTTTTATCATATGTACACTTCAACTGTGAGAGACGGAATGTAAAACAAAAATCCAGAAAATCACATTGTATGATTTTTAAGTAATTAATTTAATTAACATCAAACTGATCAGAAATGCAGTGTAGACATTGTTAATGTTGTAATTTACTATTCTAGTTGGAAATGGCAGATTTTTAATGGAATATCTACATAGGCCCATTATCAGCAACCACCACTCCTGTGTTCCAATGGCATATTGTGTTAGCTAATCCATGTTTTTCATTTTAAAAGGCTAATTTACCCACAAAACACCAGTCTCAACGTCATCAGTGAAGAGGCGACTCCGGGATGCTGGCCTTCTAGGCAGAATTGCAAAGAAAAAGCCATATCTCAGACCGGCCAATAAAAAATTATTATTAAGATGGGCGAAAGAACAGACACTGGACAGAGGAACTCTGCCTGAAGGCCAACATTCCCTCTTCACTGTTGACATTGAGACTAGTGTTTTGCGGGTACTATTTAATGAAGCTGCCAGTTGAGGACTTGTGAGGCGTCTGTTTTTCAAACTAAACTCAGCAAAAAAAGAAACGTCCCCTTTTCAGGACCCTGTCTTTCAAAAAGAATTCGTAAAAATCAAAATAACTTCACAGATCTTCATTGTAAAGGGTTTTAACACTGTTTCCCATGCTTGTTCAATGAACCATAAACAATTAATGAACATGCACCTGTGCAACGGTCGTTAAGAAACTAACATTTCTAAGTGACCCTGTCACATCTGCTCCTCCAACGCACTCTACTGTTCATTCTGTCTCCTTGACCTGACACCACTCCCCCAGTACTCTCTCCCTCTCCCTCTCTCTCTCTCTGTGTGTGTGTGATTGTGTGGGTGTGACAAATGTGCTGAGTCAGAGCAGATCCCCACCAGCTGCAACCTGTTCCATAATCAAAACCTCTGCAAGTACTCAGCCCTGCCACTTCCACGCTGCCAGATCGTAATCGCTGATCAGTCAATATATGTTTTTAGCCATTTGTTACTATTCAGAGCCTGTTATCTGTTTGTTCCTGGTTTCCCTTGCCTGATGCTTTTTTCCTCTTCGATACAGTTCTGCCTGCTCTGACTCTGGTCCCTGTCTCCAGTCTCACGTCTCGTCATCCTGCTACTCTGTCCTGGATTCCCCACTCTACTACTCCCTTGTATTCCTCTCCGGACCTGCTTACCCTGTCTCAACCCCTCTCACTCCAGCCTCAGCCTCCGCACCTGGTTTCCAGCAACCTGCCCGAGCTTCCCCTGACCTGCACTCCATATCCCCCTGTGTTTTAATAAATACCTTGGTTTCTTCATCCCAGTCTCCTCGTCTGAGTCTGCTCTTGAGTTCCACTCCGCATAACAGACCCCAAACTTTTGAACGGTAGTGTGTGTGTGTGTACATTCCTGCAAATCGTATGATATGTTACGAATGCCAATTCGTACAAAATGTTATGAATTTGCAAGTGCTTAAGATCCCGTTCAATCTACTTATTGAATGCAGACACTGTTCTAATATTCAGTACTCTGACAAACTGTTCAGAATCTTTTTATTTTTTGGAGTTGTGTGTATTGTTAGGTATTACTGTACGAGCTAGAAACATAAGCATTTCACTGTACCTGCGATAACATCTGCAACATGTGTATACGACCAATAATATGATTTTATTTTATGTTGAGGTAGCCCTGCCTGGGATTTAATGATATTATTTTGGTCTACTGGATAAGACGTTGGGTTCCCGAGCGAAAAACGGGGTTCACCTCCTACATGAGCATTTAAATGAATGGCTAATAAAGCTGCTTTGCAATGTAAGGAGCCATTGAGTTAGAATGGTTTACCATTTTTGTGGAACATTTCTAAAGCTGTGCTTCAATCTTTTACTTTCAAAGCTGGCACACATCTTTTAACTTCAACCCGTTTCATGAACAAAAGTACTATATGATACACTAGTTTTTCTACTTGCAGTTGAACATAATGTCCTGCTATTTCAACAAAGTAAAGGCTATGCCACAGTTTGCTATGCTATGGACATTTGGTGGTGAATGTTGGTTTGAGGCAACATCAGGTCATGGTGTACTTACTGCTCCCTAAGAGTCCTCCAAAATCTTAATTTAAGATAGCCTAATTATTATGTTGAAGAACAATCTGGCCTCAATGGCCATGTACTCTTATAATCTCCACCCGGCACAGCCAGAAGAGGACTGGCCACCCCTCAGAGCCTGGTTCTTCTCTAGATTTCTTCCTCAGCTCCTGTCTTTCTAGGGAGTTTTTCCTAGCCACTGTGCTTCTACATCTGCATTGCTTGCTGTTTGGGGTTTTAGGCTGGGTTTATATATAAGCACTTTGTAACATCTGCTGATGTAAAAAATGGCTTTATAAATACATTTGATTTGATTGATTTGGTCAGTGGAGCAATACACAGCAACAGACAGAATATCATTAATAACCAACGAGTAATCTAGCTAACAATTCCAAAACTACTACCTTATACACACAAGTGTAAAGGGATAAAGAATATGTACATAAAGATATATGAATGAGTGATGGTACAGAGCGGCATAGGCAAGATGCAGTAGATGGTATCGAGTACAGCTATCGTGCGCTTTCGTGCATAAATGTATTTTGCCCCCCCACACCAAATGCGATCACGACACACAGGTTAAAATATCAAAACAAACACTGAACCAGTGACATTAATTTGGGGCCAGGTCGAAAAGCATTAAACATGTATGGCACTTTAGCTAGTTAGCTTGCACTTGCTAGCTAACGCTAATTTGTCCTATTTACCGAGCTTGATGTTGCTAGCTAATTTGTCCTGGGATACAAACGTTAAGTTGTTATTTTACCTGAAATGCACACGGACCTCTACTCTGACAAATAATCCACACATAAAACGGCCAACCGAATCGTCTCTAGTCATCTCACCTCCTTCCAGGCTTTTTCATCATTTAATTTATATGGTGATCGCATCTAAACTTTCATTGTATTACCACGACGACCGGCAAAACAGTTTGTCTTTCAATCACCCACGTGGGTAAAACCATTGAGGAGATGGCACATGGATACCTGCTTCTATAAACCAACGAGGAGATGGGAGAGGCAGGACTTGCAGCGCAATCTGCGTCAGAAATAGGAATGACTTCTATTTTAGCCCATGGCGCCGCAGACGCTCTTTGGTGTGCGCGAGCAGTGTGGGTACAATAATTGAATAACATGGATTTCAAAATGTATTTTGCGACGCTCGCGCACGCGACATGTCCAGTCTGGTCAGCATGTAAGGGCTGTATCCAGGCACTGCGCTGTGTCTTGTGTAAGAACAGCTGTTAGCCATGGTATTTTGGCATTTATACAATGGGTGGGTCCCTGGAAGGGGTGCGTCACCTGAGTGGGTTGATTCACTGATGTGGTCATCCTGTCTGGGTTGGCGCCCCCCCTTGGGTTGTGCCATGGCGGAGATCTTTGTGGGCTATACTCAGCCTTGTCTCAGGATGGTAAGTTGGTGGTTGAAGATATCCCTCTAGTGGTGTGGGGGCTGTGCTTTGGCAAAGTGGGTGGGGTTATATCCTTCCTGTTTGGCCCTGTCCGGGGGTGTCCTCGGATGGGGCCACAGTGTCTCCTGACCCCTCCTGTCTCAGCCTCCAGTATTTATGCTGCAGTAGTTTATGTGTCGGGGGCCTAGGGTCAGTTTGTTATATCTGGAGTACTTCTCCTGTCCTATTCGGTGTCCTGTGTGAATTTAAGTGTGCTTTCTCTAATTCTCTCTTTCTCTCTTTCTTTCTCTCTCTCGGAGGACCTGAGTCCTAGGACCATGCCCCAGGACTACCTGACATGATGACTCCTTGCTGTCCCCAGTCCACCTGGCCGTGCTGCTGCTCCAGTTTCAACTGTTCTGCCTTATTATTATTTGACCATGCTGGTCATTTATGAACATTTGAACATCTTGGCCATGTTCTGTTATAATCTCCACCCGGCACAGCCAGAAGAGGACTGTCCACCCCACATAGCCTGGTTCCTCTCTAGGTTTCTTCCTAGGTTTTGGCCTTTCTAGGGAGTTTTTCCTAGCCACTGTGCTTCTACACCTGCATTGCTTGCTGTTTGGGGTTTTAGGCTGGGTTTCTGTACAGCACTTTGAGATATCAGCTGATGTACGAAGGGCTATATAAATAAATTTGATTTGATTTGTCTAATCCTGAATGCTGATTGGTTAAAACCGCATTCCAGCAGGTTTCTAGTCCACAAATTGCCACCGGCTATGACATTAAAATGGCTATTTACTCTGTTCCATCTCACTGCGCAATCCATTGTCTTGTCAGCCCTGCAATTTATTTTATTTCACCGTTGTTTTACCAGGTAAATTGACTGAGAACACATTCTCATTTACAACAACGACCTGGGGAATAGTTACGGGGAGATGAGGGAGATTATAAACTTGACCTCCTCTATAAAAAGCATCTAGACATGTGTCCAAGTAGCACTGTCACTCACTTATCATTTCTCTTGATCCACAGACACATAGAGTCTCTATCGGCTGCCTCTCTGCCGGTCTTGATGGAATTCCGCCTGTTGGTCCCTGCGATGACCACACTGACACACATACAAAATGAACACACGTTCTCAGGTAACACTATACTTGATTATAGATAGGCATTCATAGCACCTTTAGTGGAGAGAGATTTTCTAAATAAACGTTTAATTGTACAACTGAAACTTGTATTTTTGATGTCACATTATCCAACCCCTGACACACCAAACACAACAGGCTGTGTATCATGATGAGTAACCTTGCTTGAGACCTTGTGGTGCACAGGAGTCCAGGGTTAGATTCCAGTCTGTGCCAGTGTGGGTCTCTGCTAGGAAGGATAAGTCAAATGGGGGTGAAGTGTAACAGGGGTAGTTTAGTAGTTTGGTTTTGAGTAACCCTGTGTGATAATTTGAAGACTTGCGTTAGTTCCTCCAAGATAAAGGAGATTACGCCTTGGAACTGTTTTGTGGTTGTGCCTTGCTCAAGGGAACAACATTTTACATTTTAGCATATACTCTTATCCAGAGCAACTTACAGTAGTGAGTGCATACATTTTCATATTTTTTTTTATATTAGTGCCCAGTGGGAATTGAATCCACAACCTTGGCGTTAAAAACACCATGCTCTACCAACTGCGCTTCAACGGCAAGAAATGGCATCTAAGATTAGGTACCAGCAACCTTCTAGTTGCAGGGTCACATCCACCAGATTTTTCCCATCAGACCCAGAATGTAAACCAGCATAGTTCAGCAAGGTAACAAGAGGCACAGGTTTAAACTCTGTTGATAACACCAGCAACTGCAACAACCCCCAGATTGTGTATGTCAGCGTTGGGATTCAAACTGGCAACCTTCCAGTTACTGGCCTGCCACTCTAACCTCTTTAGGTATCAAGACAGGTTACTCAACACCAAAGCATGGTTTACAGAGCCACCCCCGTTACGCTCCACCACCCATTTCACCTTCTTCTCACAAATCTGGGTCACGGCACTAATGGGACAGACTGGTTTCTAACCTAGGTCTTTTTCAGGCCACAAGACTGTGTTACGCTACACAGAATGCATACATAACACCTTTATGAAACCATTAAAAACTCCTTTGTGGATGTTGCAGTATCATTCATAATAACCTCCATAACACATTTATACAACATTTCATATGTAACATTCAAAAAGGTCTGTACCAAATGTGGTGCTTTTATCATAAAGTGAACAATTGAGTCAAATTGTGCAGCTGAACCACTCCACTACTCTGGCGTATGTACTTATGTGTATGTACTTACATAATTGACCAAAACACACACCACATAATTACATTACATTCGTACAGGCCTAAAGTTATATACCGAACCAGTCTGATACTCGGGGGTGTCCAGTAAACCAATACAGTGCCTTGCAAAAGTATTCGGCCCCCTTGAACTGTGCAACCTTTTGCCACATTTCAGGCTTCAAACATAAAGATATAAAACTGCCTGGTGTGGCTTTGTGGCTAGGGGAGAACCTACAGTGCCTTGCGAAAGTATTCGGCCCCCTTGAACTTTGCGACCTTTTGCCACATTTCAGGCTTCAAACATAACGATATAAAACTGTATTTTTTGTGAAGAATCAACAACAAATGGGACACAATCATGAAGTGGAACGACATTTATTGGATATTTAAAACTTTTTTAACAAATCAAAAACTGAAAGATTGGGCGTGCAAAATGATTCAGCCCCCTTAAGTTAATACTTTGTAGCGCCACCTTTTGCTGCGATTACAGCTGTAAGTCGCTTGGGGTATGTCTCTATCAGTTTTGCACATCGAGAGACTGAATTTTTTTCCCATTCCTCCTTGCAAAACAGCTCGTGCTCAGTGAGGTTGGATGGAGAGCATTTGTGAACAGCAGTTTTCAGTTCTTTCCATAGATTCTCGATTGGATTCAGGTCTGGACTTTGACTTGGCCATTCTAACACCTGGATATGTTTATTTTTGAACCATTCCATTGTAGATTTTGCTTTATGTTTTGGATCATTGTCTTGTTGGAAGACAAATCTCCGTCCCAGTCTCAGGTCTTTTGCAGACTCCATCAAGTTTTCTTCCAGAATGGTCCTGTATTTGGCTCCATCCATCTTCCCATCAATTTTAACCATCTTCCCTGTCCCTGCTGAAGAAAAGCAGGCCCAAAC
Source organism: Oncorhynchus keta (assembly GCF_023373465.1). Taxonomy (NCBI): domain Eukaryota; kingdom Metazoa; phylum Chordata; class Actinopteri; order Salmoniformes; family Salmonidae; genus Oncorhynchus; species Oncorhynchus keta. Next base: position 60,578,211 of record NC_068422.1, read on the forward strand.
CATGATGCTGCCACCACCATGTTTGACCGTGGGGATGAGGTGTTCAGGGTGATGAGCTGTGTTGCTTTTACACCAAACATAACGTTTTGCATTGTTGCCAAAAAGTTCAATTTTGGTTTCATCTGACCAGAGCACCTTCTTCCACATGTTTGGTGTGTCTCCCAGGTGGCTTGTGGCAAACTTTAAACGACACATTTTATGGATATCTTTAAGAAATGGCTTTATTCTTGCCACTCTTCCATAAAGGCCAGATTTGTGCAATATACGACTGATTGTTGTCCTATGGACAGTCTCCCACCTCAGCTGTAGATCTCTGCAGTTCATCCAGAGTGATCATGGGCCTCTTGGCTGCATCTCTGATCAGTCTTCTCCTTGTATGAGCTGAAAGTTTAGAGGGACGGCCAGGTCTTGGTAGATTTGCAGTGGTCTGATACTCCTTCCATTTCAATATTATCGCTTGCACAGTGCTCCTTGGGTAAAGCTAAATGGGAAAGCTTGGGAAATCTTTTTGTATCCAAATCCGGCTTTAAACTTCTTCACAACAGTATCTCGGACCTGCCTGGTGTGTTCCTTGTTCTTCATGGTGCTCTCTGCGCTTTTAACGGACCTCTGAGACTATCACAGTGCAGGTGCATTTATACGGACACTTGATTACACACAGGTGGATTGTATGTATCATCATTTTTGATTTGTTAAAAAAGTTTGTTAAAAAAGTTTGAAATATCCAATAAATGTCGTTCCACTTCATGATTGTGTCCCACTTGTTGTTGATTCTTCACAAAAAATACAGTTTTATATCTTTATGTTTGAAGCCTGAAATGCGGCAAAAGGTCGCAAAGTTCAAGGGGGCCGAATACTTTCGCAAGGCACTGTAGGTTCTCCCCTAGCCACAAAGCCACAATAGGCTACCTGCTTACACTGGTAGTGGAAAACTATCAACATCACACCCTACACTCTAATTTGGTGTTCAACAAGGGTTCTTCTAAGATTCTCAAAGTCATTTTCAAGAACCTTAGGGTTCTTGGCACTGAAAATTTCCCCCAAAAGGTTCTTTCATCAACCCTATAAGAGGTGGGGTTCTTTGAGGAACCGCCTAAGTTGGTGGGGGTTTTGCAGGAACCTAACTGCCCAACAGAAACATTTGGATTTGAAAGGACAGCAGGTTCAGACACTTAACTGAAAAATATAAAGATCTCAATTTAAGGTAAGGTTCGTCCCTTGTATGATCTAAATTTATATTGTTTTCTGATGATACAATCTATCTTTTCATGTTTGCGCAAATCTTTCTAAAACAGAAAATGGACACAATTCAATGGATATCAATTGACAAAGAGGTAAGAATATGTAGGCTATAAGAACATGTTGAAGGCTAGCTGTGTTGGGTGCAGATGACTGAACTGCTCACTTTTGTGTCTATGTCTGCAGGTATACAGATGAGGAGGCATACAAAGGTATGTCAATTGGTATTGGTATGTTATGCAGATCACATTTAGTATCCTCCTCCCTTACCTCTTGTAAGGACCGACACTGGAGATGAGAAGCAGGTATGGGGAGTCAACATTTAACATAGCACAGACATTAAACAGGACGGGAACGGCGTCAGCACTGGGTAAACATAATGACATACAAACATTAATCCTGAAGCAGAGAACAGAGCTTGGGAACAGACAGATATAGGGGACGTAATGACACAGGGGATTGAGTCCAGGTAATTCCAATAATTGCTGATGCGCGTGACGAGGGAAAGCAGGTGTGTGTAATGATGGTGGCCGGAGTGCGTAATGCTGGGGAGCCTGGCGCCTTTGAGCGCTAGAGAGAGAGGGCGGGAGCCTCTTCAATGAATATCCCATAGGCCTATACATTATGGATAATAATAATAACAACAGGGAGGGGGGGCTAGTTCAAAAATGTACCCCAAAAGGCTCTTCAAAAGGTTATTCAAAGAACTTATAGAGGTTCCCCCATAGTTTCAATTTGAAGAACCCTTAAAGGATACTCCAGGAACCTTTTCTTTTTAGAGTATATAGGTAATGTGGGAGCTGATGGTAGAGCCGAATACCCCATGTGTCTTCCATGCAGGCATTGTGAGAGAGTCCATTGGGCTTTTGTTATGTGGTAGAAAAAAACAGACAAGCAAGTTGGCTGGAGGGAAGCAGGTGGAGTGTGAAAGAGGTGGGTTGTGATACTAAAATCGCATGTCTGCTCATCAAAACAGAAATGACACAGCACCACCTATAGGGCTAGGCTATTAGTGACCATGTAACAAGTAACAATGCTGTGTTTATTTTGGTGCTGCTCTGGGTCGGTGTCATCTTACAGATAGGCTATCTAGTCTCTCTCTCTAGTGGAGGAAAATTCCATAAGGCAACAGTGACATCCCCTGACAAGTTTGTAGGTTGCGTTTTTAAGATTTGTGAAAAGGTAAATCCCATGAATGTAATGTATGATTTAATTCAAACTAAGAAAGCATTGCAGTGTCTGCATAAACGCAAATGCACTACTTTGTTTTAACTAAAATGTTCATTTAAATCATGTGTGTGAATGTTCTGTTTGTTATTGTGTAATTTAGGCTATTGAAAAATGTAATTAAGTCCATTTAAGGATGTGGGTGTCAGTCAGTGTAATGCCTGCGCGTGTAGCTTTTAAATCATGCAAGACAATCATTTAGCCTAGGCTACTCTAGGCTATATCAGGGGTTTTCAAACGTTTCTTCCACGGGGCCCCTTCCAGGCAAACCGGCGACCCCGTGAATAAAAATGAATAGGTTTGGTAGACAGTTTCATTATTTAACTTCCCCACATAATAACTGGAAGAGGAAGTGTCAATTCTAACATAGCCTATTAGCTAGAAAGGTATCATTGCAGTGGAAAGACATATTGCTGTTGTAATGCTAATGATCTGCAATTCTACACATTTTTCCATTGAGCTGAGAGAACATTTTGCAGATTTGAAGCTAATTTCCAGCAATTCTACACAGTTTCACCTGGAGCTGAAAGACAATTTTGTGGTTTTAAAGCGAATTTCCTGCAATTCTATGCATTTTGCCATAGCTAATGCTGTGTTCCTCTACTCAAACAACAAAATCACTGAGCATGTGTCATGTGTGTCATGTTTTTCATTTCCGATTCTCCCTGACTGTCTAGTCTTTATTTGATTGCTAGTTCTCAAAGATGGTATTATTAAAAAATATACTGCATATAGTTCAATATCTTTTCTGCATGCTTTCTATCTGGCCCCGAATCACAGTTTGAAAACCCCTGGGCTACACTGTACTACAATATAGGATCAGGGAATGGAGCATGGCAGTACCAGCGGCTAGATACTGAGTTTCCTGAAGTCCCACAAGAAAATGGAATTCGTGTTGGAGGCCCAGGCAAGGAAGAGGGTGGATGGCGAGAAGAAGCAGAAAGAAGGGTGCGAGGTACAAACACAAACTGTGAAATACAAGCAGAGTACTTTCTCCTTTGGGTCAAGTTCTGCTGAAAGGAGTGATGACTGGAGTGCAGTTAAGTGTTAAGTTGGATCGACCGAAGTTTGGGATTCCTGTTGTCTGTGATGCGCGCCATTTGGTGCAACACAAACATTTGGTGCGGCATAATTTTGGTGGAATTTTTGGGGGACTTTCAATTGTGGGGGTGACGATGTTGCTGAGGATCAGAAATGTCCACAAGTGAGACAGATTGAAGTTCCCAGGGTGAGAGCAGTGCAGAATGTGTCATATGGCGTCGTTTCATGGGCTCTTAACCAACCGTGCCATTTTGTTTGTTTTTTCACATTTTCTGTACATCATGTTGCTGCAACTGTCTCTTATGACTGAAAAGAGCTTATGGAAATCAGAATAGCGATTACTCACCTTGAACTGGACAAATCATTTCTCTTTAATGAGTCGGATGAGGGAGATTTACTCCAGACACCCGAACAGACCCTCATTCCCGTCATTCACAGGAGAAGAGACGGAAAAGATATGGCAGAAAGAGATTGGGGTGCCTTGTAAGGATCCGCCAAAGAGCGGCTAATCTGCCCTTGCCATCCGTTCTAGTGGCCAACGTACAATCCCTGGGGGGAAAAAATGGACGAGCTAAAAGCACGTATATCCTACCAACTGGACATTGAAAACTGTAATATCTTATGTTTCACTGAGTCGTGGCTGAACGACGACATGAATAACATACAGCTGGCGGGTTATACACTGCAACAGCAGCTTCTGGTAAGATAATGGGTGGTGGTCTATGTATATTTGTAAACAACAGATGGTGCACAATATCCATAGGAAGTCTCAAGGTTTTGCTCGCCTGAGGTATCTCATGATAAGCTGTAGACCACACTATCTAACTAGAGAGTTTACAGCTGTATTTTTCGTAGCTGTCTACATACCACCACAGACAGATGATGGCACTAAGACCTCACTCAATGAGCTATATTATCACCATAAGCAAAGAAGAAAACGCTCATCCAGAGGTGGCGCTCCTAGTGGCCTAGGGACTTTTATGCAAGGAAACTTAATCCGTTTTACCTCATTTCTATCAGCATGTTAAATGTGCAACCAGAGGGGAAAAAACTCTAGACCACCTGTACTCCACACACAGAGACATGTACAAAGCTCTCCCTTGCTCTTCATTTGGCAAATCTGACCATAATTCTATCCTCCTGATTCCTGTTTACAAGCAAGAATTAAAGCAGGAAGTGGTCAGATGAAGCTGATGCTAAGCTACAGGACTGTTTTGCTAGTACAGACTGGAATATGTTCCAGGATTCTTCTGATGGCATTGAGGAGTAAACCACATCAGTCACTGGCTTCATCAATAAGTGCATCGATGACGTCGTCCCCACAGTGACTGTACGTACATACCCCAACCAGAAGCCATGGATTACAGGCAACATCCACCATGAGCTAAAGGGTAGAGCTCCCGCTTACAAGGAGCAGGACTCTAACCCGGAAGCTAATAAGAAATCCCGCTATGCCCTCAGACGAACCATCAAATAGGCAAGGCGTCAGTACAGGACTAAGGTCGAATTGTACTACACCGGCTACGACACTTATCAGATGTGGCAGCACTTGCAAACTATCACAGACAACAAAGTGAAGCACAGCCGAGAGCTGCCCAGTGACACGAGCCTACCAGACAAGCTTAATTACTTCTATGCTAGCGTCAAGGCAAGACACACTGAAACATGCATGAGAGCACCAGCTGTTCCGGACAACTGTGTGATCACGCTCTCCGCAACCAACATTCACAAGGCTGCAGGGCCAGACAGATTACCAGGACGTGTACTCCGAGCATGCGCTGACAACTGGCAAGTGTCTTCACTGACATTTTCTACCTCTCCCTGTCTGAGTCTGTAATACCAACATGATTCAAGCAGACTAACATAGTCCCTGTGCCCAAGAAAATTAAGGTAACCTGCCTAAATGACTACCAACCCGTACCACTCACGTCTGTAGCTATGAAGTGCTTTGTAATGCTGGTCATGGCTCACATCAACACCATTATCCCAGAAACCCTAGACCGACTCCAATTTGCATACCACCCTAACAGATCCACAGATGATGCTATCTCTATTGCACTCCACACTGCCCTTTCACACATGGACAAAAGGAACACCTATGTGAGAATGCTATTCATTGACTACAGCTCAGTGTTCAACACCATTGTGCCCTCAAAGCTCATCACTAAGCTAAGGACCCTGGGACTAAACACCTCCCACTGCAGCTGGATCCTGGACCTCCTGACGGGCCGCCCCCAGGTGGTAAGGGTAGGTAACAACACATCCGCCCTGCTGAATGTCAACACGGGGGCCCCTAAGGGGTGCATGCTCAGTCCCCTCCTGTACTCCCTGTTCACTCATGACTGCACTGCCAGCCACAACTCCAACACCATGTTTACTTTTGCTAATGACACAACAGTGGTAGGCCTGATCACCAACAACGACGATACAGCATATAGGGAGGAGGTCAGAGACTTGGCCATGTGGTGGCAGGACAACAACCTCTCTGTCAACATGATCAAGACTAAGGAGATGGATTTCAGGAAAAGGAGGACTGAGCACATCCCCATTCTCATCGACGGGGCTGTAGTGGAGCAGGTTGAGAGCTTCAAGTTCTTTGGTGTCCACATCACCAACAAACTAACATGGTCCGAGCACACCAAGACAGTCGTGAAGAGGGGATGACAAAACCTATTCCCCTTCAGGAGACTTAAAAAATTTGGCATGGGTCCTCAGATCCTCAAAAGGTTCTACAGTTGCAGCATCACTGCCTGGTATGGCAACTGCTCGGTCTCCGACCCAGAGGATAGTGCGAACGGCCCAGTACATCACTGGGGCCAAGCTTCCTGCCATCCAGGAACTCTGTACCGGGCAGTGTCAGAGGAAGGCCCTACAAATTGTCAAGGACTCCAGCCACCCTAGTCATAGACAGTTCTCTCTGCTACCGCACGGCAAGCAGTACCGGAGCGCCAAGTCTAGGTCCAAGAGACTTCTAAACAGATTCTACCCCCAAGCCATAAGACTACTGAACATCTAACCAAATGGCTACGCAGACTACTTGCATTTCCCCCCTTTTACACAGCTGCTACTCTCTGTTATTATCTATGCATAAGTCACTTTAATAACTCTACCCACATGTACAGTATATATTACCTCAATTACCTTGAACCTTGAATGGTGCCCCTACACATTGACTCTGTACTGGTACCCCCCTGTATATAGCCTCGCTATTGTTATTTTACTGATGCTCTTTAATTATTTGTTACTTTATTTCTTTTTTTGTTGTATTTTTCTTAAAACTGCATTGTTGGTTAAGGGCTTGTAAGTAAGCATTTCACTGTATTCGTGTTTGCCAGGGATGGGGAAAACATGTGACACCACTCCGGCCCCTGAGGACCTGATCTAACAGTGGACAAAACATTAAGAACACCTTCCTAATATTGAGCTGATTTATCGAGTGACATCAATAAGGGATCATAGCTTTTTCCTGGATTCACTTGGTCAATCTATACAGTTGATGTGGGAAGTTTACATACACTTAGGTTGGAGTCATAAAAGCTTGTTTTTCAACCACTCCACAAATTTCTTGTTAACAAACTATAGTTTTGGCAAGTCAGTTAGGACATCTACTTTGTGCATGACACAAGTAATTTTTCCAACAACTGTTCACAGACAGATTACTTCACTGTTTCACAATTCCAGTGGGTGAGAAATTTACATACACTAAGTTGACTGTGCCTTTAAACAGCTTGAAACATTCCAAAAAATGGTGTCATGGCTTTAGAAGCTTCTGATAGGCTGATTTACATTATTTGAGTCAATAAGAGTACCTGTGGATGTATTTCAAGACCTACCTTCAAACTCAATGCCTCTTTGCTTGACATCATGGGAAAATTGAAAGAAATCAGCCAAGACCTCATAAAATTTTTTTTAGACCTCCACAAGTCTGGTTCATCCTTGGGAGCAATTTCCAAACGCCTGAAGGTACCACGTTCATCTGTACAAACAATAGTAAGCAAGTATAAACACCATGGGACCACGCAGCCGTCATACCGCTCAGGAAGGAGACGTGTTCTGTCTCCTAGAGATGAACGTACTTTGGTGCGAAAAGGGCAAATCAATCCCAGAACAGCAAAGGACCCTGTGAAGATGCTGGAGGAAACAGGTACAAAAGTATCTTTATTCATAGTGAAACGAGTCCTATATCGACATAAACTGAAAGGCCACTCAGCAAGGAAGAAGCCACTGCTCCAAAACTGCCATAAAAAAAAGCCAGACAACAGTTTGCAGCTGCACATGGGGACAAAGATTATACTTTTTGGAGAATCCTCTGGTCTGATGAAACAAAAATAAAACTGTTTGGCCATAATGGCTATCGTTATGTTTGAAGGAAAGGGGGAGGCTTGCAACCCGAAGAACACCATCTCTACCTTGAAGCACAGGGGTGGCAGCATCATGTTGTGGGGGTGCTTTGCTGCAGGAGGGACTGGTGCACTTCACAAAATAGATGGCATCAAGAGGGAGGAAAATTTGATTTAGCAGATATATTAAAGTAACATCTCAAGACATAAGTCAGGAAGTTAAAACTTGGTCTCAAATGGGTCTTCCAAATGGACAATGACCCCAAGCATACTTCCAAAGTTGTGGCAAAATGGCTTAAGGACAACAAAGTCAAGGTACTGGAGTGGCCATCACAAAGCCCTGACCTCAATCCTATACAAAATTTGTGGGCAGAACTGAAAAAGTGTGTGCGAGCAAGGAGGTCTACAAACCTGTCTCAGTTACACCAGCTCTGTCAGGAGGAATGGGCCAACATTTACCCAACTTTTTGTGGGAAGCAATGGAGTTGTGTGAAGGCTACGGTCATGGATCATGGAAATTTGACCCAAGTTAAACTATTTTAAAGACAATGCTACCAAATACAAATTGAGTGTATGTAAAAGCCCTGACCTCACTGGGAATGTGATAAAATAAATAAAAGCTGAAAAAAATAACTTTTTCTCTTTACTATTATTCTGACTTTTCACATTCTTAAAATAAAGTGGTGATCCTAACTGACCGAAGACAGGGAATTTTTACTAGGTTTAAATGTCAGGAATTGTGACAAACTAAGTTTAAATGTAGTTGGCTAAGGTGTATTTAAATACCTGACTTCAACTGTATTTCCTGGAAAGAGCAGGTGTCTGTAATGTTTTGTACACTCAGTGTATATACCACTATCCCCAACACACCTCGCCACTCCTTCCCACTACTTTGACCCAAACAGATCCTACACCAGGCCGTTGGCCTAAAGAGGCTGGACACCCTTCTCTCAAAACCCCCTGTGGTTATTTTGCACTAAAATATGAGGACATATAGACTGACCAGGTGAATCCAGGAAAAAGCTATGATCCATTATCGATGTCAATATTTAAATCAACTCAATATTAGGAAGATGTTCTTAATGTTTTGTACACTCAGATCAGGTCCTCAGGGGCCGAAGTGGTGTCCCACATTTTCCCCATCCCTGGCAAACACAGCTGATTAAACAGATTGCATTCTAAACTGAAGATCATGACTGGTTGAGTATTGGAGTCTGGTGTGTTAGCTGGTGTAACAGTATAATTTTTTAAACAGTCCCCTCGCCCATACCCGGGCACGAACCAGGGACCTTCTGCACACATCAACAACAGTCATCCACGAAGCATCGTTGTTACCCATCGCTCCACAAGAGCCGCGGCCCTTGCAGAGCAAGGGGAACTAGTACTTCAAGGTCTCAGAGCAAGTGACGTAACCGATTGAAACGCTATTTAGCGCACACCGCTAACTAAGCTAGCCGTTTCACATCCGTTACACTGGGTCTGGGGCAAAAGTGAGATACCAATCAGGTCCCCGAGGACTAGAGTTGCCCATCCCTGGGTTAGATGGTGGTGCAACACATTTTCTTTGTGAACGAATGTGCAATGCACTTTCCACACTGTGAAAGGCAGCAATACGCAACATATTGTCTCGTCTGCCGGAAAGACACACGAAGAAGAGGCGTAGTTTAGACACACAACAAGCAGCCCAGGGCACTTACACAACCCACTGTGTATTTCCGTGTTACTTCCTTGTTCTGTCTTATCTTTGGTATTTTTCTGGAGAGAAATGTGTAGACAGCGGTAATTTTGGGGGGATTCGGCTACTTATCAATGCGAGCGACAGATACGCATAATAATTGTTTTCTTTAGATCCCCGCCTTGCGGTTACTGATTCGTCAAGACCCGCTGAGGTGATCAGGAGCTGTAGGACTTCTTCACCCCAGTACTTCTCGTCGATGGCAGACTCCCGAGAAAGACGGAAAACCGGCGAAGATGAGCCTCAGGGTGCAGTCGGGGGTGAAGGTAAATATTAATATGCGCTGAGACTTTCAAAGATCGTCACCTGAATTTTTTAAATCTAAAATATTGTCAACTAACACAAAGTACAGGGTCGCGTCAGAATCATTGGTTGCGATCGAAGCGATACTTTGTTTTCCCCTGATCTTTCAGCATGTAGGCCTAGTTAGACTAATTAGCGAAATTGTGAAAACAGTCTTAGTGAGGTCGGCTATTTCAACATGTAAAAATCTAGCACTAAAAATCTATAACTATTTTGGGCTACACACTTTGAGCTTGGAAGGCCATATAAATGTCCTTTGACGTCACTTCACTGTAACAAATGTGAAACAAAAAGTGTAATACTAGGTCAAATCAAAATCATAAGTTCGGAAAGTCGAACTCTAGAAAGATGCCCAAGTCCCCGACTTGGAATTCCGAGTTGGATGACTGTTCAAATCGTTTTTTTCCGAGTTCAGTTTTTTTGAACGCACTGAAGTTTGAAGTTAAAGATTTCCGAGTTCCCGAGCTTCCAGTTGTTATGAACGCGGCATAACTCTAACCCCCAAGTAAAGTGGCATACAAAGTCTACATCATAAAGGAAACATGCAGGTTCTGGGAGTGAGCAAAAGTCTCTGCCAATTGAATTGGAGCACAATGCGTGATTAACACATCTATCTGATCACCACAATAAACTGTCATGTCATTAAATAATGAAAACATAAAATCACTAACAACATCTTTGTAACAGATGTCATCGACGACAGAATTATGGAACAAGGAGCTGTTGTTTTAAGAGGGTAAATAAACTTAGCACCTAGTACCATTAGTATCCATCCCGATGATCACATTATCCATTTTCACAAAATATTTGTACATTTTTATCCATGAAGGTATGTCATAGAGAGGGTCAGTGCAGAAAACCCAGAGAGACGTTTGATTCCAGAGGACCTTGGTGGCAGACCCAACGAACTAGAGGACCACCAAGTCAAAGACGTGGTACACCAGCTGCTGCTGATCGCTGATGACCTGAACAGAAATGCTGAGCTACAACAGTATGACATTATTTTCTTCTGAATTAGCATATTAGTTACAGTGCCTTCAGAAAGTATTCATACCCCTTGACTTATTCCAAATGTTGTTGTGTTTCAGTCTGAATTCAAAATGGGTTAAGTTATTGTTTCTCTCCCATCTACACACAATATCCCACTTGACAAAAGTTTTAATTTGTATTTTTTATGTTTGCAAATTGATTGAAAATGAAATACAGAAATACCTCATTTACATAACTATTCACACCCCTGAGTCAATACTTTGTACAATTACCTTTGGCAGCGATTACAGCTGTGAGTCTCTCTTGGTAAGTCACAAAGCGCTTTCTACATCTGGACATTTCCCCTTAATTATTTTCAAAATTATTCAAGCTCTGTCAAATTGGTTGTTGATCATTGCTAGACAACCATTTTCAGGCCTTCCCGTAGATTTAAGTCAAAACTGTACCTAGGCCACTCAGGAACATTCACTGTCTTCTTGATGAGCAGCTCTAGGTGTTTTAGGTTATTGTCCTGCTGAAAGGTGTATTCATCTCACAGTGTCTGGTGGAAAGCAGACTGAACCAGGTTTTCCTCTAGGATTTTGCCTGTGCTTAGCTCTATTCCATTTCGGTTTTATCCTGACAAACTCCCCAGTCCTTAACAATTACAAGCATACCCATAACATGATGCAGCCACAACTATGCTTGGAAATATGGAGAGTGCTACTCAGTAATGTGGTGTATTGGATTGGTCTTAAAAATAACACCTTGTATTCAGGACAAAAAGTTCATTGTTTCGCCACATTTATTTCAGTATTACTTTTGTGCCTTGTTGAAAACAGGATGCATATTTTGGAATATTTTTATTCTGTACAGGCTTCCTTTTCCAAAGTCACCATTGGCCTCATGGTGAAAGCCCTGAGTGGTTTCCTTCCTCTCCGGTAACTGAGTTAGGAAGGATGCCTGTATATTTGTAGTGACTGTGTGTATTGATACATCATCCAAAGTGTAATTAATGACTTCACCATGCTCAAAGGTATATTCAATGTCTTGTTTAGTTTTTACCTATCTACCCTTCTTTGCGAAGCATTGGAAAACCTCTCTGGTCTTTGTGGTTGAATCTGTGTTTGAAATTCACTGCTCCACTGCGGGACCTTACAATTATCTGTGCGTGTGGGGTGCAGAGATGAGGTAGTCATTCAAAAATCAAAACACTATTATTCCACACAGTGAGTTCATGCAACTTCTTATGTAACTTGTTAAGCACATTTTTACTCCTGAACTTACCGTATTTAGGCTTCCTATAACAAAGGGGTGAATACTTACGGACTCATGACATCAGCTTTTCATTTTTAATTCATTTGGAAACATTAAAAATAAACATAATTCTAACTTTGATCTTATGGGATATTGTGTGTAGGCCGGTGACAATAAAACAATTCTAAATTTAATCCATTTTAAATTCATACTGTAATGCAACAAAGTGTGGAATTAGTCAAGAGGTGTGAATATTTTCTGAAAGCACTGTATTTGGCTGGTCTATGTGATGGTGGTTTTATGTACTATTTTACTCAAGCAACAAAGAATCTAAGCCTGGATGTGAACACAAATGAGTATATTCCCATATCCTATTGTAGTGGTTTGGCAAATTGTCATCAAATGAAGAACATTTTATTATTTTATCATTGTTTAATTTCCTTGACAACAAGAAACATAGAAAGAGAAACAATTACTTTTCCTCATTTTCTAATGATTTGTCTCTCCTTCCTCTGACAGCCTAATAAGCACAGTCCAGGTAAACTGTGTCCAGGATGTGTTCTTCTCAGTGGCCAGGGAAATCTTTGCAGATGGTATCAACTGGGGCAGAGTGGTCTCCCTGTTTCACTTGGCCTACAAGCTTATTTACAAGGTAACACTTGGAATGTGCCTGTTACTGAATATGAAATCATTGAAACTTACAATTGTAAAGTTTTTAAATGCCAGCAGCATACCACCCTGCATCCCACTGCTGGCTTGCTTCTAAAGCTAAGCAGGGTTGGTCCCTGGATGGGAGACCAGATGCTGCTGGAAGTGGTGTTGGAGGGCCAGTAGGAGGCTCCCTTTTTACTCTGGTCAACAACAACAAAAAATCCCAATGCAGTGATTGGGGACATTGGGTGCCGTCTTTTGGATGGGACGTTAAACGGGTGTCCTGACTCTCTCTGGTAACTAAAGATCCCATGGCACTTAACCCCGGTGTCCTGGCTAAATTCCCAACCTGGCCTTCATACCATCACGGTCACCTAATCATCACCCGTTTACAATTGGCTCATTCATCCCCCTTCCTCTCCCCTTTAACTGTTCCCCAGGTCGTTGCTGTAAATGAGAACGTGTTCTCAGTCTACTTACCTGGTTAAATTAAAAAAATAATAAAATAAAGCAGAATGAATCTCCTCTCACACTATATGTATATTTGTTATCCCCCTTTCCAAGGCACTGACACAGAACCACTTAGAAATCATCAAGAAGATTATTAGCTGGGTATTACAGTTCATCAGGGAAAATGTCTCCGCTTGGATCCGACAGCAGGGAGGATGGGTGAGTACCCTGCTGGAGTACGCCAACATGCCCGTCCAGATGTACAATGGGACTATATTTTATTTTTTTTAAATACCACAAGAGCAGAGACGCTATCACAATCAACACATACATGCAGTAAAGAGATCAATTGAAAACAGACTGTGTGGGATAGAGGACTGACGAGGTCATTGGTGCCCATTTAATAAATAACATTTTTTTTTAAAGCTGATCTAACAAAGTGGATATTTGTCAAATCTGTTATGATGTATGTGTTCGAAAAGGCCCACAATGTGCTTACTAAAATCTGATTTGGTGCGTAATATTTAATGTCCTTTTTGGGTTAAGAAAATATGTCTGCTAAATGTCAACCACCGTTCGGATAAGCTGATAGCGTAGCTAGCCATATAGCAATTAGTGGTGGTATTTTGAAGTTGTTTTTAAGTGTAATGCAATTGATTGGTAAAGATGACGTGAACATGTATTGCGGGTGACATACATACAGGCGTTGTACAGTTTTTTTTCTTTACACCGACATGGTGTCAAATAAACAATAGCCTAAATGTAGGCTAACTTTGATGGCCGGTAATGAGGAGATTCTGGATCTATCCCCCACAGCGTTTCCATGTCTTGTCAGTTATTTTGGACGAACTCTTATTAACTGATCTATTCAAGAATGCACATCTGACAAGTATAGCCATAAGTCACACGCCCTTCGGACAAACCAAAATGTAAACGATGCTAGTTGGTAAGTCCTACGTATGGTGACTCACACGTGCATATCAAGAGGAGGAAGCGCTCACGCCTACTCAAATACGACCATGCACATATGTGTCCTCAACGGCCGATGCAGGCAGGCAGTTCCGATGTGGGCAACACCGAGTTCAGCTACCTGTGCCACGTCACAGTACTGTCAGTTCATGAAGCGAAGCTTGTTTGATGATGAGTAACCTTGCCTCACGCCTATAGATCCCAGAACGAGCACTAAGGCTTTAGCTCAGCCTAGTCCAGCCTATGACTCTGGTTAGTACGGACAATCGTAATGGTTCCACTGTTGTGTGATTGACTTTTCGTTTTGCTTGCAGGAGGCGGTTGTTAGCACCGTGTCACATTGGCGTACTGTGTCGCTTGTGGCTGCAGTGGCTTTCGTGATGGCCGTGGTTTACTGGAGGAAAACACGCTGACATCATCTCAGGAAGTGCCCTTGGTGAAATCAAAGTGCCCTTAAAATGTGGACAGTTCTCTAGGAAGACAGGTTAATGTGTTATGTCCTGTGCAGTTGATTTGACTTTGGGGCAAAGGTGACCTAGTAATCTTTATTTTTATATGTGTATATATATATATGATGAATTGATCTGAAAAGGGACAGTCAGGGGCTTTTTGGTACAGTACTCCAAACTGAGCAAGTATTTATTAGTACCAATGTGAAATGGAATTTTTCTATTGCTCAAAAAATAACCTTGTAAGGTGTTTTATTGAACAATGTTTTATTGGACATTAGATGTTTTATTGAATCCCAAATCTTCTATTGATTTGGAATTAAAAGTAAACCACTACTATTTTTTCACAGCTCTAAATCGGTATTATATACAGTGGGGCAAAAAAGTATTTAGTCAGCCACCAATTGTGCAAGTTCTCCCACTTAAAAAGATGAGAGAGGCCTGTAATTTTCATCATAGGTACACTTCAACTATGACAGACAAAATGAGGGTGAAAAATCCAGAAAATCACATTGTAGGATTTTTAATGAATTTATTTGCAAATTATGGTGGAAAACAAGTATTATACAATTTTGTTTCTGGTGTCCTTTGACAGCTCTTTGGTCTTGGCCATAGTGGAGTTTGGAGTGTGACTGTTTGAGGTTGTGGGCAGGTGTCTTTTATAAGGATAACAAGTTCAAACAGGTGCCATTAATACAGGTAACGAGTGGAGGACAGAGGAACCTCACAGGTCTGTGAGAGCCAGAAATCTTGCTTGTTTGTAGGTGACCAAATACTTGTTTTCCACCATAATTTGCAAATAAATTCATAAAAAATCCTACAATGTGATTTTCTGGATTTTTCACCCTCATTTTGTCTGTCATAGTTGAAGTGTACATATGATGAAAATTACAGGCCTCTCTCATCTTTTTAAGTGGGAGAACTTGCACAATTGGTGGCTGACTAAATACTTTTTTGCCCCACTGTATATGTATCTGAATGGACCAAATGTATTTTAAATCGTGGCAATCATGCACACATGTTTAATAAAAATACCTTTGCCAAAGCAAAGTAATATTGAATTTGTAATTTACTTTTAAGTGTTTTCTCGCTCGCTCACTTTCTGAGGAAACTTTGGTTTGGGACCATACTAACTCTTTCATGGTTTGACCAGATCCCTCTTTAACTAATATGTTTTGTGGTTCTTTCTCCTTAAACCTGAAAGAATTGCCCAATCCCAAGGGTGGGCAATCTTACCCACCAAAGGCTGATGTGGGTGTAAGCTTTTGTTCCAGCCTAGAGGTAACACCTGATTCCACTAATCAATCTTGTATAATAGAAGGACATGCAGTACTATGCTTAAACCTCAAGATGTCGTAGTACTCTTATGAGAAGTATGTTGGCGTATTATAAACAAAATTGGAATTGTACATAGTTTAGACTATTTCACAAACTAAATCTAGTCTGCGATAAAAATGATAGAAGCCTTTCACCCAATCCTTTCTTACCTTTCTCACAGTTAGTGATTCTGTTGTTAGTCCTTTACCTTTCTGACAACATGAACATGCTGGGTTATATAGACATGATCAATGATATTACATAAATGCCTCTCAATTAACCTTATTAGACTTCTCTAATTGCAAAAATGATGAACATGTATTATTAATCATGTATTAATTGTCTCAGTGTAAGTGTAATTAACTCTATTCTCAAACAAGGGCCGGATTCAATCAAGACCGCAGGAAACGGACACCAATGAAACATTTTGTTGTTCCCTGCACAAGGAAAGGTTTTTGTTTCATTGTGTAAACACTCACCAATAAGTGTGTGAAAATCTTATTTTATGCCACTTGGTGCGATGTGATTTTTATTCAATGCAGGTTCCCGCAGTGTGAGTCTGATTGAATTCTTCGATGCCAGTATTTAACATTGCGTCACATTGAAAGTGTCCCTTACACGTGACGATTTGCCAATGTCTTCACCTGAGTACTGCTTTGCCTGGTCCATCTCCAACAGACACAGCTGTGCAAATTGCACCGGTCTTAGCACAGCATTCAGACCAAAAAAAAGCGTGGGGATATGATCGAGCACCCAAATGTTGCTCAGCAGCACAAAGAGGAACTCCTCCACGGTGGTTACACAATGTGTGATGTGCGTAGCACCCCCCTTATTTGCAAGGATGCAGCATCCAATCATTTTGAAGAATATTGTGTGTGCACGTTTTTTTTCTACCTCATGATTCCTATTTTTACAATTAGTCATTGAATGCCCTACGGAAACAGGAGTTGCTGATTTCTGGGCCTGGGGAAAGATTTAACTTTGATTTCCCGCTCCCTATTGGTAGCATACATTCTGAATCAAACCATAAAAAGCCTGCTAGATCACATGCTCAACAGGTGTCTGGCATCTCACTCTAGTCAGCTGACATTTTTAGCCAATCTGCTGAACATGGCTGTCACTGGAAATGTCAGCCGCGAGGTAAACACAGGGCTAATAACCAGTGATCCACGCGACCTCTAAAAAGGGAAGGCAACCAAATATCACTCAGTGGTGCAGTAGATACAGAGGAGAAACCCTGAGTGACATCCGCCCAGTCATCACTGCGTCGTCAGAGAGGGTAACACACTGACAGTGGACTGGTCTCTGCACTTTACTAGATCCCACACAACATCCTGCTGTACATGCGTGTTGCCATTTGTAAATGTATGGTTGTTTACGATTTAGGTCATTTCTGTCAAATATCCTTTAATACTACATGTGAACTTTAAACCACAGTTACCCCCTCATGTGACATCAGCCCTCTCCTATGACAGAGGGTTAAAAGTTAACATGTGGTGATAGCTAAAGCAAATTTAAAACTTCTAAAGACCGCAATAGGCGACGATAGCTCCATGACACTGAATAAAAGCCGGTGTGATCCCACGTGGTCCTCAGTAGCCCAGTTGGTAGTGTGGCTCTTGCAATGCCAGGATAGCGTTGTGGACCACTTAAACGTCAAAAATGTATGCACGCATGACTGTAAGTCGCTTTGGATAAAGGTGTCTGCTAAACGGCACATATTATCACGGTAGCTAATGGCATCCTAAGGTAGGAAATTAAACAACAACCATTTCATGAAGTGCCGTGCTTCAAGGTGCCCAACTCAAAGGTTAATGGCATTGCTGTGATAGTCAAAGCAAACCGAAATGGGCCAATTTGATTTGCCTGTTTCTCTGACTTTTAGAGCAGATACAAATCTTAAGGGGTTTATTTAGGACTCCTTAGTCATCTCGGTGAGAGTCGACCACCTATGGGTTCCCTTCTGCACCGGTTTAAACCCCCAGGGTCCTCTGACCACAGTGGATGCCTGGGGGGAAGAATGCAACACAAAGCCACTGGCACGTAGTGAGGGCAATGTACTGGGAGAAAACAAACACAGAAAATGAGAAAAAAGTTTAGCACATGTTTATAATTGTATTATCAGAAAAGTTGTTTTACTTAAACTTGCCAACTTTGCCTAAATTCCAACTGGACAATGGAATTCGCACAATTCACACTGCAATAGTCTTCATGTGGACATATTACATTAAAGCGGTATCCTTGATCACCTGAATGTATAGCTAAACAACATTGAAACAAGCTTGGCGATGGAAGTGTTCGTTGGGAATAGCTAACCTCTCCATTAGGAAAACCTCAAATAGAATGAGACTATGCAATTTAGTAACAGATAGTATTAGACCATCGCGTCTACATCAAAGGATGTCGTAAGACTGTTGATAAGGTGATATTTTGTGCAAAGAGAGAAGACTTTTGATCTGAAGCCCAGTATGTTTTTGTGTCACAGCACTTGGCCATTCATTTACCCGTTTTCAATGGGTCAAATACTTTTTTGTGTTCAACTTTTTTTTTTAAATGATATTTCTCCAAACTTACACAAACGGCAAAGTAAATTAGGTCCCACTTGAAACAAACAACAGCACCAGGCTTAAGGAAGCGTTCATCAACTGTTTTTTAAGGCCTATGCATCATATGATTTATACGCCTATGTCATACTATGTAGAGGGTGTGGATTATTAAGGGTGAGACTATGAAGGGTGGCAAAGGGCTTATGTCACATTTGAAAAGCACCAAATGTAAGCACCTTTCATCCCCTATTATGCTCTATGACTTATACATTATTTGTGAGGCAAATATATATATATATATATAGTGCTTATGAATCTACTGTAATGGACATTAGAGTTCTTGGCAGTAGAAGGGCAATAGTTTGAGAATAAAAATAGTTGCCCTCTGATGTTTCTATGTAGTTAGATTCTATCCCACCAGATGTCAGTATTCTTTGTTTGTAGCTAACTGTTCAGTGTCTTCCTATTTTTCAGTAGAGACTTAATGTACTGTGCAAGATAGCATTGTTGCAATTATAAACACTATTGTGACATTTAAGAACAAATATTTTTTAATCACTGGAGAACACAGCTTGGAAAGAGCGCCAATACTTGGCAGTGTCTTAGTTCTCTTCTTGAGTTTGAAACTCTTTGCAATTTTTCAACACCCATTTATTTTCATATTTTTTGATTACCACGGACATTGCATGTATACCTGATAAATATTTAATCAGTGACAGTATCATGGTAGATAGATATATTATATGAAATCTTATTGTGCACACCAGGAACATATTATTATATCATTGCAAGGAGAACATGCCCACCTGGTCAGAGAAAAAAGAGACAACAACCATTGTAACACATTTCCATGTGCGGCTTTCTGAAACATTTAGAAACGCAAAAATGGCGCACAAGATATGACAATGTATAAATACCCCTCTTATCTTTATTAATCGGGAACCAGTGAATGGTTGTGCCACTGTTCCATGGTCACTTCAAATTCCATTCTGACAGCAAGGGCACTTAAAGCACTCTCAAGTGTTCATTCATGATCAACCTACAGCAATGTGAGGTTCAGCCAAAGCTTTTTTTTTTTTAAAGTTTTTTTTTTGAAGTTGAGCGGTTCACGGCAGTTATTCTAGACAAATTATCAACACTGAGGGATCCTTCAACTCCGATGTCGTCTAAGGAGGAACCTTTAACCCATTGTGTGCCTCTAATCCTCAACTCCCACCCCCGTGACCCCCGTTCACATCTCTGCTGCAGGGGAGGCCAACGACAGCGCAGCCAGGCTCTACACTCATTAGATAAATCCCCATCACTCATCGTGATTATGTTTTACGATGTAGACATGTGTACTGAGCAAGACAACACCAAGAAAAACATTGGCCAAACATCATGCCCTAAAGAAAGAAAGGCATCAGACCACTGCATGGCCCAGGCTGCTGTGCGGTGCTGTTCAGCATCACCTTAGTGTTTCCGTGGCTGGTTGGGTTAAAGCTTAGAGGGAGTTAATGCTCCTCCTGTGTGACCTATAATCCGCTGCTCCCTCTCTCTGGCTCTCCTGTTCAACTGAATGGAGAACTTGGGAGGTGGGTGAAAGGGAACAATTGTTATAGCTGGGGTGAACCTGCCTTTCAGACACTGTCTGTCTGCCCCTTGCCAGCTGTGCAGTTAGTGTTAGGGGATTTGTGATAATTTTCCCCACAGGGCCCTGTCCTCAACTCTGGTGAGGGAGTACTAACGGCTAGACTATGGGGAAAATGACCCCCTGCCTCTTGCAATAGGCCTCCGCGGGGCTTGATGGGAGGCAGCACTCTGCTCAGTGGTCTTACCCAACCCGAGGCCCTTCTTAAGGAATGTCTGAGAGAAGAGCCTTCATTGGTGATACAACTTACTTTTTAAATGAGTGTATTTACAATTTTATTTGACCTTTATTAAACTAGGAAAGTCAGTTAAGAACAAATTCTTATTTACGATGAAGATTTTTTTACCTTGTCAGCTCGGGGATTCAATCCAGCAACCTTTCAGTTACTGGCCCAACGTTCTAACCACTAGGTTACCTGCCGCCCCAAATACAAACCATAATTGAATTACCTTTTCCAAAATTGTAAAACTATTGACTGCCATATTAGAACCCATATGTTAAATAAAGATTTTGTCTAAAATGAACTAACCTGGGACTGTAAAAGGGAAATCATTACATTATCCCAGTTTGAACATATAAATAGATGTGATGTCAGATGTCTTGTCTAGGAAAGTTGACCAATCTACCCTCTGTGACAATATATCGTTTTGCTGTGATCCTCTATTGCAGCCGGTTTGTCTGGGAAAGGTTGACTTGCATCAACCACCTCAAATAGGACAAATGTGGGTGTGGTAGTGTTCTTAACAGGTTGTTTCTAGTTCCCATCTATATGATCCTAGGCTCTACATCCACCTGTCTCACATCTGGTCAGTTTCATCTCCAGTGACTGACCAGGTCAAGGACTGACCTCTTGTCCCACACCGACATACTAAGATACCTTTGTTTTCCCTGGTGGTATAATTAGTATTTATAGAAATGCCAGCTTCACACGTTAAAACACTATAGGCCTTCTGACAGGACCAGGACAGGGCCTGTAAAAAGCATCTGTCTGATTTATTTTAACACTGCTGGCCGGCCGTCCTGCATGCTGTCAGTCTGTCCTGCAGCAGGCAGCACACAGGACAGTTTTCAGGATTACAGAGGGAATTTAAGGTGTCCCACAGATATTTTCCCATCTAAGGGATCACTGGAGCTGGCGTTCGGACTGAGTGTAAGTATGTCACGACTGTGGTCGACATTCTAGGAGGCCTCAATGAATGAGAGAGATTGATTATCGCCCCCGGGCTGTGGAGTGAGAATTCGGATTTCCATGAAGAGGTGCACTAATGTTTTATTCCTCCTTATTGAACTGTTGGTCATAAAAGCCGTCACATATTTCATCACGGGATATTCATTGCTGGGATATTTATGGTGTTTAAATTTAGAAAAAAATGCCTCCCTCTGAGCACTGGCAGACAGTAAATCACTGAACCCCAGCGATGGTGGCCCTCAGATCTCTGTAACAAACTGACGCTGATCCTCCCATGAACATTTATAACATGTCAAGTCAGCAACCTAACATAAAACAACTAGAATGTCTTCAGAGAACAAGGCACAGACAGTGGTACAAACGTGGTAAGCGGAAGTTCTTGTGGGATATCATTGGCAGCATCCCTCCTCCTCCCCTGAGCCACCACGACCAACCAACAACTTACTTACGTATCTGTGAGTGACAACGCTGCATGGTTCACTGATATAATAATGTAAGCCGTGGTGATGGATTGGATTTTGTTCACCGGATATGTTTACCTTGTTGCTTTCAAAGCATCTGCCTGACCCGCTGACATGGATGAAGGTGGTACCGCGTGCACCGGCTACCACCAAATACTAGCAGGTCACGACCTTGACAAGATCCAACGAGAGACTGAGAGGTCAGATCCCAACCCTTACTCACCAAGGTACTAACCCCCCCGACAAAGACTCGCCTCTCAACAAAGACGACACAATTGGAAAACAGGAATGCAGGGGCTAAAAAGAGAGGGGGGTAAGAAACAAATCCCATTTGATGCAAAGTTGGTCAATGGCTATTTAACTCATAGCATGCTTTGAGGAGTATATGGACTGTGACTTTCAGGCCCTGTTTGCACAGAAGTGATGCACCTTTGAAAAGGCTCTGAATTGACAGCTTTTTCTCGCTCTGTGTGGTTCAGGCCAGCCCTGAGACACTCATATCGCTCGGGTGTGACGGCAGAGAGAGGAGTTACACTTTGAAAACACACACAGGGTCCTAGGGCCCTGGCTTTTGTTCCCGGATACGGTCCACTGTTCCTGCTCGTCGCAAAAAGACAATAAGGGGGCAGCCATTGGATTGGCTGCCTCCGAATCAAATAGCGAACAGCCGTCGATGCAGAACTAATCTGTGAAGAGGTCTTTCCTGTGTGATAACCACCCCCTACCCTTCAACCCTCCCTCCCTCCTCAAACCAGAAACCTAATCTTTGATGGGAAATGACAACAACAAAAAAGCAACCAGCTTTAAGCATAGCTAGATTTTTTTTCATTAGTGTCGAAGGCTCCCATTTGGGATGTTCCTACTTATTTGATGTGGCAGCAATTAGTGAGAGACTTTTGTGCTCCGTGAAGATGGAGCGGCCCACTTCAATGATCACATTTATGCCCTGAATGGAAAACAAAAAACCCCAAAGAGGACAGATAACATGTTCACATCAAACGGCAAACGGCTTACGCCGTTACTGTTCTGGCTCGCTTGTCCTTTATGATGACAAGAAGAAGTGTTCCTTTTCCCATGAGAAAGCTTTGTCGGTTAGCAGAGTGACATCATTGGGTCCCCATGGTCTGGGCCCACCTCCAGACAGTAGGTTGCTCCCATTTCTGTGTGCACCTACGTCCACCACTGCCTTGCTACTTTGATTTCTCCTCGCTTTAATGGACCCATTGAGCAACAACAACCATTAGGAGCCCTGTCGGAGGCCATGCTTTCACTGGCTCAAACTGGGAGGTGATCTTTCATATAGCCAAAGGCACAAGGTTGCACCTCTGCCCTCAATCTACTGGACACAAATTCATAAAATAGGCCAACTAACTGTGATACTTGTAGCCTACATGTGAAAATGTATCTCAAACTCCGCATCTATTGACTGATACTGGATGACCAGAAATGTCATATTTAAGTATCCATATTATGTCAAAGCTTCCTAACTCCTATTTAGCTGGTCTAGGTTTCTAAAAATGTGACAGTAGTTGCTTTCCGTGAGTTATGTTAAAAACATCCCAGTTGTTCAATCACTCTGTATCCAATTACAGCCACAGAGGCACAATGCTGAAAGATGAATTTGGCTCCTGAGAATTCAAAACACACAGAACATGTTCCCTTGTCTTTGTTTTAGCTGTCAGACGTGTGTATTCTCTTACCACTGGGTGTTCTGCTCATTGTATAACTGATTTGTTAATGGACACACAATGTAATAGCTGGTGATTATGAGAGTGAAAGACGTTGGTGTAATAAGAAAGTATTTACGCCCCTTGACTTTTTTCACATTTTGTTGTGTTGCAGCCTGAATTTAAAAAAGTATTAAATAAAAAATGTTGGGTCACTGGTCTACACAGAATACCCTATAATGTCAAAGCAGAATTGTTTTTCAAAATTGTTACAAATTAATTAACAATGAAAAGCTGAAAGTCTTGGGTCAATAGGTATTCAACCCCTCTGTTATGGCAAGCCTAAATAAGTTCAGGAGTAAAAATTTGCGGAACAAGTCCCATAATAAGTTTAACTTGATTTTGGAAGGACTACCTCATCTCTGTAGCCTATACATGCAATTATCTGTATGGTCCCTCAGTCAGGGAGTGAATTTCAAACACAGATTCAATCACAAAGACCAGGGAGGTTTTCCAATGCCTCGTAAAGGGCACCTATTGATGGACAGGGGGAAAAGCAGAAATTGAATATCTCTTTGAGCATGGTGAAGTTTTTAATTACACTTTGGATGGTGTACGAATACACCCAGTCAATACAAAGATACAGGCGTCCTTCCTAACTCAGTTTCCTGAGAGGAAGGAAACCGCTCAGGGGTTTCACCATGATGCCAATGGTGACTTTAAAACAGTTACAGTTTAATGGCTGTGAAAGGAGAGAACTGAGGATGGATCAATAACATGGGAGTTATTTCACAATACAAACCTAATTGACAGAGTGAAAGGAAGGAAGCCTGTACAGAATAAAAAATATTCTTAAATGTGTAACCTGCTTGCAATAAGGCACTAAAGTAATACTGCAAAAAATGTGGTAAAGCGATTCACTTTTTGTCCTGAATACAAAGTGTTATGTTTGGGGCAAAACCAATACAACACATTACTGAGTACCACTCTAGATATTTTCAAGCATGATGGCTGCATCATGTTAGGGGTATGCTTGCAATCGTTAAGGACTGGGGAGTTTTTCAGGATAAGAAATACATGGAATGGAGCTAAACACAAGCATACTCTTAGAGGAAAACCTGGTTCTGTGTGATTTCCAACAGACACTGGGAGACAAATTCACCTTTTAGCAAGATAGTAACCTAAAACACAAGGCCAAATCTACACTGGAGTTGCTCACCAAGAAGACAGTGAATGTTCCTGAGTGGCCAAATTACAGTTTTGACATTAATCTACTTGAAAATTGATGGCAAGACTGGAAAATTGTTGTCGGTCAATGATCGACACCTAATTTGACAGCTAGAAGAATTTTGAAAATAATAATGGGCAAATGTTGCACAATCCAGGTGTGGAAAGCTCTTAGAGAATTACCCAGAAAGACTGACACCTGTAATCGCTGCCAAAGGTGCTTCTACAAACTCAGGGGTGTGAATACTTATGAAAATGTGATATTTCTGTACTTAATTTTCAATACATTTGCAAAAATCTCTAAAAACATGTTTTCACTTTGTCATTATGGGGTATTGTGTGTAGATGGGTGAGAGAAAAAAATGGTTTCCATTTTGAATTCAGGCTGTAACACAAGTCAAGTGGTATGAATACTTTCTGGAGGCACTTGTAGCTCTAACAACACTATTTCTAATGTTCTTGTTGACAGAGAACATTATCACTGCTTCAGTACCAGTATAATTTACAATAAGTAGGCAATCCTTTATTTGGAATTCATTAGCATCTACTGTGCATAATACCTCGAAGTCTGATGAATGTCCTTGCATGGTTTTCATGAAACTGCCTGGTGATTTGTACAAACTAAGTGGATTTTTGACATGGAGGGAGAAGGATTAGTTTGAACCATTTCATATGGATGTTTAGAGTACAACAGCAAACACCCCAAAGGCCCATTGCAGACGGTTTTATATCAATATCAAATATTTTCTCGGTAACAATTATTTACCTTACTGTTTTCCATTAAATGGAAAATTAAGTACCTTACTGTTTTCCATTTGTTTTCCATTAAAATTGACAAAAATATACAGTATCAGTCAAAAGTTTGGACACACCTGCTCATTCAAGTGGTTTTCTTAATTTTTTTAAAACTATTTTCTACAATGTAAAATAATAGTGAAGAGATCAAAACTATGAAATAACACATATGGAAACATGTAGTAACCAAAAAAGTGCTAAACAAATCCAAATATATTTGAGATTCTTCAAAGTAGCCACCCTGCCTTGGTGACAGTTTTGCACACTCTTGGCATTCTCTCAGCCAGCTTAATGAGGTAGTCACCTGGAATGCATTTCAATTAACACGTGTGCCTTGTTAAAAGTTCATTTGTGGAATTTCTTTCCTTCTTAATGCGTTTGAGTCAATCAGTTGTGTTGTGACAAGGTGGGTGGTATACCGAAGATAGCCCTATTTGGTAAAATACCAAGTACATATTATGGCAAGAACAGCTCAAATATAATAGGCAAGTTAGTTAAGAACAAATTCTTATTTACAATACAGCCTACCGCGGCCAAACTCAACACAATTGTGTGCCGCTCATGGATAGATGTGATACAACAATCACCCAACCTCAACCCAATTGAGATAGTTTGAACCGCAGATGTAGAAAATAGTACAAATAAAGAAAAACCCTAAGTTGTGACCAAACTATTTGACTGGTAGTGTATTTTTAGCAGGCAAGCCGATACGCCCAGTACAAGGTACGGTGTAGATTGTACTTATCTATTTTCACATTTTTACAGCGTTAGTTTCACCGGCTGTTGTACAATATGATACAAAACACAGGAAAACGTCATTTTTACGCCACTGGGCCTTTGTAAGTCGCTCTGGATAAGAGTGTCTGCTAAATGACTTAAATGTAATGTAAATGTAAATGTAAAGAACCTGTTGATAGATGCTTTCATTGAATCCACCTCCTTCCTTCCTATGGAGATGAATTCAGAAATGTTGACTGACTGCAAGTGAGGAAAACACAGACACGGTCAGTTATTAGCCCAATGAAGAGGAGAAACACAAGTCTTCAGGGAAATGGCAAGTCAGTGAAAACTTGTCCAAGCTGATCAATGAAGTGGGCTGCAGCATTGTTGTTTTACAGTTAGCAGGGGGTTAGTGAAAGGGGGGCAGGGCCTTTAACACCTTCATTGACAAGGAGATATCTGCAGGGAGCCTCTCCAGAGTGATTTAGGACGGCAATTTGCCACCTCATTACCAGCTGGATTCACATAGACAGTGTGTGACTGACTCTATACTGCTCTATGTCTGTCACTTTGGACCTGGCTGTCCAGCGGTCTTATCCCTCTCTCTGGCTCCCATGATGGATGACTGGAGAGGAGGGATAATACAATGCTTAACAATGGGCCCTGAGGCTTATCCTGCTGTTTCTCCTGAAAATAGATGGAAACATCGAATTTCTCACTGAGAATGTTTAACGCAAATATATTTATGATAGCCTATGAATACAGGGTTGAATATCATAATGATGTAAGACCTCAACTACAGTACTTTGTATTCATAACACAATACATACGTTGAACATTCAACACATAGCCTACGTTCAACCTTTTTTTAGCAGTAATAATGCTCACTAGGGTTTTGAGCCAAACAATTTGCCTCTACGGAGTACATTGTTGATTCATTTTCCTTTTTTGCTGTACAGGAAACTTACAAAAACACTTCTCAGCAGCCACCCCCTTTCAAAATGCAAAAATACAATAGGAATTCTGTGCAAAATATCTACATTATAGTTCAGTGAATTCAATAGAATTTTGCAACTATGTCAGCCATGGAGCATGTGGAGGGTCTGGACACAAACAATAGAACTGTTAGCAGCGGCCATCAGAAAGTCTTATTCTTTTTTAACAAACTGTACTGTATTTTATAATAATAATAATAATATATGCCATTTAGCAGACGCTTTTATCCAAAGCGACTTACAGTCATGTGTGCATACATTCTACGTATGGGTGGTCCCGGGGATCGAACCCACTACCCTGGCGTTACAAGCGCCATGCTCTACCAACTGAGCTACAGAAGGACCACATTTTCCCACTCACTAATCATAATGTGAGATCTGCATGTGTGTCTAAGACTTTTGGGGTAAACAATGCCTTGATTTCAATGGTAGTGTTGCGGCTGTAATAATCCATGGTCCCAAGAATAGTGGACCACGTGCAGCCACAATACAGCCGTCGTCTCAATGCACCAGCAGTAGGCAGCAGACGCCAAAGTCTGTCCGTCATCAGTACGAATTAAGCACGGCGGTCTCTACATTTTCAACATAGAGTCAGCACTCCACTAAAAGTGGCTGGCATTCTTCTATGGCAGGATACAAGAGCAAATGAAGGACTGGAAGAATAAGAACATGATTGAGCCTATCAGAGCATCTGTAATGAGGGCCATATGATCCCAAGTTTACCCCTAAGTGTTTTCTCAACAGCTACAACAGCAGAGGCTCTATGGGCATGGCAAATCACAAGTGGATCAGAAAATGTGCACAGCACACTGGGAAATTATATGGAACAGATTTTGCAATGAGCTTTCACTTAAATCAAATCAGTAATGATTTGGCCTTTGGCTTGTTATGGATACAGTGTAAATATTAAACACGATAAGGTTAGACGATGGTTATAATTATATTATTGCTACTGAAATGTCGAAAAAAAAGGGATCCTCATTGGGAGTCCCTGGGAGTTTCACATGAAATGACGCACACATAAATCAAGACCGAGCTCTCGTGGGTGCACTACGGATGTCCTTAGATTTCACAGGATATTGACATGCTGGGGTTGACAGGATAACATACTGAAGTCCCTAATTATAGTCCTCTATACCAACCAACGCACTGCCATCCGTATGACAACTTCCTCAAATGATGAGATGGACGAGTACATAGACTGAGGGGGCCTGGTGGCTACTCACATCAAAAGAGTGCTGAACACACACACACACACACACACACACACACACACACACACACACACACACACACACACACACACACACACACACACACACACACACACACACATGAGATATCTGGATCTTGGCTGTTTTGTTTGGGCCCCATGATGCATGTTTGGTTCTGAGGTTTAAGTTGCTTTACATCTGAGGTCAGTTAAGGACAGCTGGAAACACGTTATAGAGGCATTGACTACATCAAGTTAGTCAGTCTTACTGCTCCTCCCCCTTTACTCCACAATAGAAGCTGCTGATTATAGGGCAGAGGGAAAACTGTGGGAGTATCTCCCATGTTTCTATATTTTCATTGTCTTCAGTTCATATTTTGCGATAGTCACTGAATTATCGGCTGTAGGATACTATCTGTGTGTTCATGCCATGTCAATAGCCAACATTTATCAGAGGCGCCACATGTCAAAAGAGGACTTTGCCGGGGTCATCGTCAAAGCAGACAAATGCATCTCCACGAGTCCTTTCTGTGCTTCATTTCTGTACATTTCATTATTCCAAAAAAATGTGGCCTCTGTCTCCAATAAAGAAGTGTGAGGTCATTCAGTGTGTTCTAGAACTGCTTTGAATAATCCCACCAGGTCTTTCTACAGCAGACAATGGATGTTTTTGGAGGAAAAAATGGCATCGGCTTACAGGTGGTCGTATCTGAACTCCTTTGATGAACAGTAAGTATAGGGCTACCTTTGAACACAGATAAAAAAGGAGAAGAGATATCTGGCTGGGTGCCAAAAAGGGACACACTCATTTCTCCATTGGCAGTAGTGCATGAAAATGGGAAGCTATGTCAGGAATCTCCTACTTTGTTGTCCCCTCTTTCTTTCTTCCATTGATGTGGAGAGAGGACCCTTTCGTGGGCTGCAACGTTCACTCTCCCATGCTAGCTGGGTGTGAGGCATCTTGTAGGACAAGACTGATGACACGGCGAGGGGCGCCAGGGTGGGTGGGGGAGAGGATATGGGGTGCACCATGACCATTCCATTCAGCCCATTTCAATGCAATCTGCTGATCGATTAGTGAAACAAGAGGCACACCAACTCAACTGTCTATAGGACCCTTCGTCCCACCACACACACACACACACACACACACAATCTCATCCTTCTCACACATACACACCAATCCCACATGAAGTAAACGTCCTTAAATCATAAAAAACAGATGTAAATCTGCACTCAATGACCATTGCAGCTTAACATTTCTCTTCAAAGGACTACCATCAGTACTACTAAAGTAGTTTTGGGGGGTATCTGTACTTTACTATATATATTTTTGACTACTTTTACTTCACTACATTCTTTAAGAAAATATTGTACTTTTTACTCCATTTACCTTGACACCCAAAAGTACTTGTTACATTTTTGAATGCTTAGCAGGACAGGAAAACGGTCCAATTTACGCTCTTATCAACAAAACATCCCTGGTCAGCCCTACTGCTTCTGATCTGGCAGTCTCACTAAACACACAAGCTTCGTTTGTAAATAATGTCAAATCAAATCAAATCACATGTGTTTAGCAGATGTTATTGCGGGTGTAGCGAAATGCTTGTGTTTCTCGCTCCAACAGGGCAGTAAAATCTAACAAGTAATATCTAACAATTTCACAACAATACACACAAATCTGAAGTAAAGGAATGGAATTAAGACTATATCATATTTAGATGAGCAATGTCGGAGCAGCATAGCCTAAGATACAGTAGAATAGAATACAGAATATATGAGATGAGTAATGCATAGACTAAGATACAGTAGAATAGAATAGAATACAGAATATATGAGATGAGTAATGCAAAATATGTAAACATCATTAAAGTGACTAATGTTCCATTATTAAAGCGGCCAGTGATTTCAAGTCTATGTACATAGGGCAGCAGCCTCTAAGGTGCTAGTGATGGCTATTTAACAGTCTGATGGCCTTGAGATAGAAGCTGTTTTGTCTGAATGTGGAGTGTGCCCCTGGCTATCCGTAATTGTTTTTTTTTTTAAACAAGAAAATGTTGCCATCTGGTCTGCTTAATGTAAAGGAATTTGAAATTATTTTTACTTTTACTTTTGATATTTATTTATTTTATTTTTTATTTCACCTTTATTTAACCAGGTAGGCTAGTTGAGAACAAGTTCTCATTTGCAACTGCGACCTGGCCAAGATAAAGCATAGCAGTGTGAACAGACAACACAGAGTTACACATGGAGTAAACAATTAACAAGTCAATAACACAGTAGAAAAAAAGGGGAGTCTATATACAATGTGTGCAAAAGGCATGAGGAGGTAGGCGAATAATTACAATATTGCAGATTAACATTGGAGTGATAAATGATCAGATGATCATGTACAGGTAGAGATATTGGTGTGCAAAAGAGCAGAAAAGTAAATAAATAAAAACTGTGGGGATGAGGTAGGTGAAAATGGGTGGGCTATTTACCAATAGATTATGTACAGCTGCAGCGATCGGTTAGCTGCTCAGATAGCTGATGTTTGAAGTTGGTGAGGGAGATAAAAGTCTCCAACTTCAGCGATTTTTGCAATTCGTTCCAGTCACAGGCAGCAGAGTACTGGAACGAAAGGCGGCCGAATGAGGTGTTGGCTTTAGGGATGATCAGTGAGATACACCTGCTGGAGCGCGTGCTACGGATGGGTGTTGCCATCGTGACCAGTGAACTGAGATAAGGCGGAGCTTTACCTAGCATGGCCTTGTAGATGACCTGGAGCCAGTGGGTCTGGCGACGAATATGTAGCGAGGGCCAGCCGACTAGAGCATACAAGTCGCAGTGGTGGGTAGTATAAGGTGCTTTAGTGACAAAACGGATGGCACTGTGATAAACTGCATCCAGTTTGCTGAGTAGAGTGTTGGAAGCGATTTTGTAGATGACATCGCCGAAGTCGAGGATCGGTAGGATAGTCAGTTTTACTAGGGTAAGCTTGGCAGCGTGAGTGAAGGAGGCTTTGTTGCAGAATAGAAAGCCGACTCTTGATTTGATTTTCGATTGGAGATGTTTGATATGGGTCTGGAAGGAGAGTTTGCAGTCTAGCCAGACACCTAGGTACTTATAGGTGTCCACATATTCAAGGTCGGAACCATCCAGTGTGGTGATGCTAGTCGGGCATGCGGGTGCAGCCAGCGATCGGTTGAAAAGCATGCATTTGGTTTTACTAGCGTTTAAGAGCAGTTGAAGGCCACGAAAGGAGTGTTGTATGGCATTGAAGCTCGTTTGGAGGTTAGATAGCATAGTGTCCAATGACAAAAGTATATTTAAAAAATTACAATTTAAGTATATTTTAAACCAAATACTTTTAGACTTACTCAATTTCACTGGGTGACTTTTTCTATTAAGGTACCTTTACTTTTACCCAAGCACGGAAATTGGGTACTTTTTCCACCACAGATTACCATAATGAAAATGTGTGAGGGCTTTGTAATAAAATGATATGATGGGAAAAATAAAAATAAAAGCTACTCCTCTGTGGTATCAGCACTATACTCCACTCTAACAAATCATTATACTTAAACAGATACAATAGTCAATATCCAATGCTCATCATAATGAGGAATTGTTAAAAACAACTTTTTTTTTCAAGTACTACTAATGTCCTTAAAATCAAATATTAGCAAGGCCTATGGATTAATAAGCATTGATTAGTCATTACTATGCAGTGCAGAGGAGCAAAGGTATGTTTTAAACTTTTTTTCTAAGCTTGTGTACAGAATGCCACCCCTTATAGCCTTCCCTGAGGTGTTTTCTGCAGGCTGTGGTACTCGGGCTGCAAAGCAGATCAAGTTTGCGTTCCCAGGCTCGGCTGGTTAGCATTGCTTAGCGCTCGCTCATCGCTAAAACTGTAACACGGAGACATCAAACACATGCCGCAGAATTGCAACGCGATACCAAACTGCCTCCGTGCAAATGACCTCTCTCCACAGAAGTTAGGAGCACACAGCAGAATGCGCTCCTCTGTGCTCCACTGGGAGAGGGAGAGGGGAAAATAGAAAGAGTGGGACCCTAGGAGATACTGTTGGCTAGGGTACTGTGTGTGTGAACATGTTTTATAAATCTGTGGTGCTTACTTCCAGGCCTTTGGTCTTGGAGATGTCAACTGTTTTGACTGCATCCATGGCTTGGTTGCGTGCAGCATTTCCAACAACATTAGGGGTGATAACTCTGGGTACGATAATCATGGGTTAAAAGGAATATAACCAATGACCACTTATAGTGCATTGACATTTGCGCACACAAGCTGGGCATGGGATCTTCCTGCCAATCCCACCCCCTCTTCGTTGGCTTCCCTTGCTGACTACGTACAAGCAGAATACTGCATCGTTTTCATAGAGGCTGGAAGTCACAAGGGAGGCCAACGCAGGTTAGCGTTTTTCGTCACGAATCTTGTTCTGGAGGCAGCTCTGCTGAGTGGTCACTAGCTGGCACAGCCACAAAGTCATAAAATTTGATTTTAAATCTAACCTTAACCCTAACCTTAACCACACTGCTAACCCTAATGCCTAACCCTAACCTTAAATTAAGAACAACAAGCTAATTTTACAATATAGCCAATTTTGACTTTGCAGCTTGCCTGTCTAAGGGCAATCACACAATTCTGCCTACAGAACAAGACTCATGACAATAAACGTCAACCTGCAAGGCCAACAGGAGAGAAAAAAAGCCTTGTTCTCTGCCTTGGTCTTTAACTGTGTGCTTGTGAAGGAGGTCAGGTTATGTGGTCTATACATTTAAAAGCTAAACAGACGGATACCACCCCATTGTTGCATGGTGAAGTGTGGGGCGCTTAGCGCCTGGCCACAGGCGTGGGACACATGGGCTCCCGAGTGGCGAAGCTGTCTAAGGCACTGCATCTGAGTGCAAGAGGTGTCACCAAAGTCCCTGGTTTGAATCCAGGCTGTATCACATCCGGCCGTCATTGGGAGTCCCATAGGGCAGCGCATAATTGGCCCAGTGTCGTCAGATTTTGGCCGGGGTAGGCCATCATTGTAAATAACAACTTGTTCTTAACTGACTTGCCTGGTTAAATAAAAAATAAATGACCTCAGTACGCTGCCAGGGAGAGGAAGAAACAAAACCCTGCTTATTGGAGAAGCCTGTCTGTCACAGCGGGGAGATAATGATCCTCTTAAACGATGTGCTCTGATCACCAGATGATACAAAGATGTGCAGAGCAGACACCAACAGGGGACGGAAATGAATCTCCCATCTTGTGACACTCGCAGAAATCAGTTAGTGATCCACAACTTTGTCTTAACTATTCACAACCTTTGAAAGTGATACAAAAAAAATGAATGTCAGAGTACAATTGAATGAAAAGCTAAATGATCTATAGCTGACACAATCCATCAGTAAACAGACCCAATCAGTTGTCTTTCCATGAACAATTCTCTGTCCTTCCCTCACCTCGAAACAGAGCAAGAGCTGTGCGACAGAGCAGTTAAGGGCATGTCACTGAAGGGTGTCCCACACTGTGTCTTTCTCGTCTTTCTCTCCGTAAGATAACACAGTGTCCCAGTGATGGAGTACTCTCCACGTCGGCGGCCTTTGTTCCTTTGTGTGTTTGTTCACTTCTCTGTAGATGTTTATACAAAGATCTCGGATCCCTCACTTTCAAAGAGCCGTGTCAGTTTTTGCCACGGTTAAATAGGTAACCGAAACACAGGGAGGAAGAGGGATTTTCAGCCAAGCAACACGTTTGTGGACACATGACCCCAAAGTCTGAGTGGATGAATAAATTCCTGGATACATTCCTAGATGGCTTTCTGTTAGAGGTCAGGCTTTCTGGATGGATTTTCTGGGTGGTCATAGAAGAAGAAAAAATTATGGAGATTTTTGGGGTCACGAAGGATATCAAGGATCTGGATTCTGTACGGAGGGAATGGTCTAATGGCCCAACTCATAAAGCATTTTAGAAAAAGGCTCAGTGACGGAATCCTCGCAGAGAGAGGTGTTGAAACGCATTGAAAACAGGGGTTTCTTTCTCTGAGCAATAATATAATTTCCAAACTATTTTATTGCATACAATATAGATCAGAATTGTAATTATTTATTTCATACAGTCATTTTTGCTTATCTTTATCAGGGTTGTCAATCATTTCGCACCCCACTGTATATTATGCAAAGCTTAGAATACTCAATGAAACTTCTATGAGCAAATTATAGAATTATGAAACTTCTATGAGCAAATTATAGACTCAACTGACCGTGAACAACACATCCAAAGCAAACTGATATGGCAGAAGCATCATACTATTTGTCAACAAGAAAGAGGCACCTTTCAATATGATTAATAATGAAACACCATATACTCCCTGTTCAACCACCCACAGAGAGAAAGAGACTGAGGGAGGAAGGGAGGAAGGGAGGAAGGGAGCAAGAGGCAGAGAGAGAGAGAGAGAGAGAGAGAGAGAGAGAGAGAGAGAGAGAGAGAGAGAGAGAGAGAGAGAGAGAGAGAGAGAGAGAGAGAGAGAGAGAGAGAGAGAGAGAGAGTAGTGTTTACTGTTAATTTTGTATTGTTTACTTCACTTTCATTTATTATCTATTTCACTTGCTAAAAATCCATTTATTTACTGTCTATGGTAGCCATCAAGGTCAGCAGGGCAGTAGTGATGTATGACACCTTGCCCCCCCCGCTGACAAACACAGTCTCGGCAGAAATGTTTGGCAGCAGGAGGGAGGAGCAGGTAGGGAGGGTCCAACTCTGGATCAGGGCCTTGTGATTTAAGCGGCGGGCTGGCGGGCGGCTGCCAGAGAGACTTCTGCCCTCAGTAGGTTGGCCAGCGTCCAGGGACGAGTCAGAAGTTGTTTTATATCACATTACACAGCGCATAAACACAGCAGGCAGGGCCCGCTGCTCATCCTGCCAGGGATGTTGCTTTGAGGAGTGCTGCCTAAGAGCCCCCTCAATGTCTAACAGGATAACGTATTTTGTCTGAGGATGTAGCAGGATTAGCATTATCAAACGTGTTGGGTATTAGAAGTAACGGAGACCAAAGAGGGATGTGTTAAGGGCAGATCAGAAA
The DNA here is from genome assembly GCF_023373465.1 of Oncorhynchus keta. Taxonomy (NCBI): domain Eukaryota; kingdom Metazoa; phylum Chordata; class Actinopteri; order Salmoniformes; family Salmonidae; genus Oncorhynchus; species Oncorhynchus keta. The sequence goes on from NC_068422.1 coordinate 60,613,677, forward strand.
GATCTGAGAGTTGTGTCACCCTGCTTCACTTGAAAAACCCACATGGTAGACTTCAACCATTCTGCATGTGGGTTGGCAAAATGATTTTTAACAACAGCCCCTACCGCCACTTTTTTCTTCTAAGATTGCCTTCATACGTGGGACTTCAAATGTCATGTACCGCTCTTCAGTGACGCGGGGATTTCCTGTGAGCTGATGACGACTGAGTGCATTTCCAACTCAGACCATAAAGAGCGCTCCCAAGCCAAAATGCCTTTTACAATCAGCCAAGTGTGGCCACTCTTTACAGTAAAGAGCATGTTGGAACATCTACAATGGCCAAATAAAACAGATGAAGAAACAATAGGGATGAAAGGGGTTTTGGAGACAATTTATATGAGTGTGTGTGCGTGTGTGTGTGTGTGTGTGTGTGTGTGTGTGTGTGTGTGTGTGTGTGTGTGTGTGTGTGTGTGTGTGTGTGTGTGTGTGTGTGTGTGTGTGTGTGTGTGTGTGTGTGTGTGTGTGTGTGTGTGTGTGTGTGTCAGATTGGCACCCGCCCAAGCAATTCCCAACATTTTTGTTGAGATTTTAAAAATACACCCTTATGCCTCCAGTGTGAGCCATTTGTGGAATCTATGGCACTGAGAAAGAAAACACTACACACTTGAACCACAGCGCCAGCGACCTAGACAAACTGTGGTGAAGAGTGGTTTTCCTTTCAAAAGCACACGTTTGGCATAAATAGAATCAGTAAATGTCCCGACGGAGAGTGGTCGAGTGAGGCGTTTCTTCTCCCAACTGTTTGAGCAAGGAAACGCAGGGGAGACTCGTTGATTGAGCTACTGAGCAAAGTCTGGCTGCAAAAAAACAAGAACATGTAACTTCTCTGTAACTGTAGCCACCCTGTAGGTGGCATAGTGGGTTTACAGTGAGGCTCCCCCTCTTACACTAAAACTCTCCCATAAAGTCTCCACACAACCTACCAATATAGAATATCTATATACTATATAAGAATACTGAAAAGTATTGTTATAACAGCAATGGGCCAACCCTTGCTGGCATACTATTAAATGAATAATTTCATAATGTACAAGACGTTATAAAATACATTATAATGTGTATATAATGTATATATATATATACATTATAATGTATTTTATTGCTGTTATAACAATACTTTTCAGATCATTCTATGTCCAGTTAAAGCAGAATCCAGAATCATAAGCATCTCCCATCCTAAATATTTGCAATTTGTAGAATGAGGTGGAATTTTACTCAATTGAAGATAATGGGACCAGGTTGATCCACAAACAATATGCCAACTAACCGTCAACCAACAGCATCTGTCCTGGGAAATGTGAATGACTGGCACGGGAATGTTTATGTCTGAAAAAAAAGTTGATTACTTTGGAGGAGAAGCATGACTCAGTACATACAGTAACAGTGACTGCTCTCCTGATTTAGGGAAACTCCATCCCCTGTGTCTTATTTACTGCAGTCTGGACCCAACCAGGTTTGATGATGTCTAGACCATGCAGTCTGTCACCGCTACTACTATGACTTGTAACAATAATGATATAAACAGTGTTTGTGGTAAGAATAACTAAAGCTTAACCAGAGTCTAAGCCCACTCACAATGTGGACTAGATATTTATATCTAGTTGTTATAGATGCATGCCTACCAAAGTTCACGTAGTTATACTGCCACTATCAGGTCAAACTATTTAAAATTGAATTAGTTATTGCTATAACCCCTGGGAGAAGAATCGTGGGACCACAATTTGTGTTTCTGGGTCAAATAGGATAGTTTGCTATTTCAGAAACTTGGTATAGAGCCACCATCGGGCCAAATGAATAAATATTTGCTGAGGAGGTGGTGTGGTCTCTGACCCTATACGTTCATGCAGCTTCAACCTCTTAAAGTAAAGATTCACCCATTTTTTTATGTTTTATTGTTTTTTTGCATCACTGAGCAATGTTATATTGATTCCCTGGGTCAATTCATGTTTTCATGTGTATCTGAGATATTGCCGTCCAAGCAGGAATACATTTGGCCAGTAGGACGTAGCATTGTGATAAAGTCTCTCTCACTACACTGGAAGTTAACTTCTTCGAGATAGGGGGCGCTCTTTTAATTTTTGGATAAAAAAACGTTCCCGTTTTAAACAAGATATTTTCTCACGAAAAGATGCTCGACTATGCATGTAATTGACAGCTTTGGAAAGAAAAAACTCTGACGTTTCCAAAACTGCAAATATATTATCTGTGAGTGCCCCAGAACTATTGCTACAGGCGAAACCATTCCATTGTGTCCTCCTCCCAGAGCGCTAAGAACCTTGGCGTGATCCTGGACAACACCCTGTCGTTCTCAACTAACATCAAGGCGGTGGCCCGTTCCTGTAGGTTCATGCTCTACAACATCCGCAGAGTACGACCCTGCCTCACACAGGAAGCGGCGCAGGTCCTAATCCAGGCACTTGTCATCTCCCGTCTGGATTACTGCAACTCGCTGTTGGCTGGGCTCCCTGCCTGTGCCATTAAACCCCTACAACTCATCCAGAACGCCGCAGCCCATCTGGTGTTCAACCTTCCCAAGTTCTCTCACGTCACCCCGCTCCTCCGCTCTCTCCACTGGCTTCCAGTTGAAGCTCGCATCCGCTACAAGACCATGGTGCTTGCCTACGGAGCTGTGAGGGGAACGGCACCTCAGTACCTCCAGGCTCTGATCAGGCCCTACACCCAAACAAGGGCACTGCGTTCATCCACCTCTGGCCTGCTCGCCTCCCTACCACTGAGGAAGTACAGTTCCCGCTCAGCCCAGTCAAAACTGTTCGCTGCTCTGGCTCCCCAATGGTGGAACACACTCCCTCACGACGCCAGGACAGCGGAGTCAATCACCACCTTCCGGAGACACCTGAAACCCCACCTCTTTAAGGAATACCTAGGATAGGATAAAGTAATCCTTCTCCCCCCCCCCCCCCTTAAAATATTTAGATGCACTATTGTAAAGTGGCTGTTCCACTGGATGTCATAAGGTGAATGCACCAATTTGTAAGTCGCTCTGGATAAGAGCGTCTGCTAAATGACTTAAATGTAAATGTAAATGAAACCAAGATGAAGTTTCATACAGGAAATGCCCCAGATTCTGAAGGCGCTGTGTTCCAATGTCTCCTTATATGGCTGTGAATGCGCCAGGAATGAGCCTGCCCTTTCTGTCGTTTCCCCAAGGTGTCTGCAGCATTGTGACGTATTTGTAGGCATATCATTGGAAGATTGGCCATAAGAGACTACATTTACCAGGTGTCCGCCCGGTGTCCTGCGTCGAAATTATTGCGTAATCTCCAGGTCCATGCGCGTTCCATTTCTTCAGAGGAGAAACTAAACTGCCACGAATGACTTATCATCGAATAGAATGACTTATCATCGAATAGAGTTCATTTGGAAAAAAGTTTGAAAAACACCTTGAGGATTGATTTTTGTAAAAACTGAACATTTGCTATCTAAAACAACGTAAATTATTTTATTTGCTTTTCTTGTTTTTGTGAAAATGTTTCTGCCAGGCTTAATCCTATGCTAGGCTATCAATACTCTTACACAAATGCTTGGAGTTCATATTTTTTGAGATGACAAAAAAGTTGAGAGCAAATATATTTATTTAATTTCATTTGCGATTTTTAATGACTTCGTTATTTTCGCTTTTTTCTTACGTAGCCAAACGTGATGAAGAAAACGGAGTGATTTTCTACACAAATAATCTTTTTGTAAAAACTGAACATTTGCTATCTAACTGAGAGTCTCCTCATTGAAAACATCTGAAGTTCTTCAAAGGTAAATGATTTTATTTGAATGCTTTTCTTGTTTTTGTGAAAACGTTGCATGCTGAATGCTACGCTAAATGCTACGCTAAATGCTATGCTAGCTATCAATAATCTTACACAAATGCTTGTTTTGCTATGGTTGAAAAGCATATTTTGAAAATCTGAGATGACAGTGTTGTTAACAAAAGGCTAAGCTTGAGAACTAGCATATTTATTTCATTTCATTTGCGATTTTCATGAATGGTTAACGTTGCGTTATGGCAATGAGCTTGAGGCTGTATTCACGATCCCGGATCCGGGATGGCTAGATTAATAGGAATGCGACTTTTAGATCGCAAAAACATCGATCACACATATCAGATTTCAATACTGGCCGATGGCAACGTGGTAGGTTGTCTTTTCTCGAATGAGCCATTGATCTTATTCATGCGATATTGCTACCCCATGAAATGTGTAATTTAACAGAGGGTTTAACACATTTCCCCTATTTGCCTGTCTCTTCAGTCCAAGATGCATTGCATGATGCCATTGCGAATGTCAGAGTCCACTCTTTGAGGCACATCGATCTGCAGGTTGAACATGATGAGACTGTAGACTCCTAAATTGACAGTGCAGTTTGTTCAGGTGATTTTACAACTAACTCGCTACTTCATATGCTGATATTGACTTTGGTAATATTGTGTGTAGCCACGTTTGCTAACGAGCTAAAACACTACACACTTTTACAAAGCATAGATAGCCAGCCAGCCAGCCCATAGAGAGAGCATTGCATTGTGGATTTTGTAGTCGACTTGAGTTACAACCAACCTTATTATAGTGACGAAGTTAAACATTTGTTCTCAAAAAATGTTGTTCTCACACATTAGTGTTATGAAACACTGTAAATTATTCCTTTACGTGTGTAACCACAACAGCCACTGACGGAAATATCTAAAATAACAGATGCTGTTGTAGCTCTACAGGAACTGTTATAGCCCGACCATGAATACCCAAAAGTCACACCAGACTTTAAAAAAAACCTGTGTGGTGTAGCAATATGGGATGACTGCTAGTGGCAGACCAAACTTAAAAACAGTAACACCTGCTATAAACCGCAAAGCTCAGGCCCAAGGACAACACACAAACAAAAGGTAGAGAGAGAGGGAGAGGCTGTCTCCTGGAGATGAAAGACGCCACCGAGAAGGCTTTTCTTCTTTTGATGGAAACAAGAATCAGACGATTGAGAGCAAAGAGAACCTGCCTTATCGTGGCTACGTTCAAAAGCCACACCTGCTGTTTGCAGTGGTTGTCTCTTCACTCCTGGTGCACAGACGAAACAGCACACACAAAAAGTTCACTTCAAACAGTCCACTGTGTCCTGCACCCAGTGCCACACCCACAAGAAGAGAGACCATATCATTTTACAAAGCATAGAAATCAATCGTTTTCTATTTCCATGTCACGTATAGTAAGGGTTGAAACAAGTATTTAGCAAGTTCGATTTTTCATGGCGACAACAATGGACACCACGCGAGATCTATGAGTTGGAATAACTTTGAACCAACGGGACAGCACAAGGGTGATGGCAGGGTGTAGACCATAGGTTCTCTACAACCGGAGGGGCACTAAAAGTAGGGGTGAGGGGCCAAACACCTTGCTAAGTGAGGTTCATATGATTATATTTAGCTGACCACGTCCTGTCCCCTTTGAGGTATCACAGCACACAATCAGGCCAATTAGCATGCACACACCAACTCCACGGTGAGGCCACGGTGAGTACACCTGAAAAACCTACTTGACGCACTTATTATGTTTGTCTACAGTCTTTAGTTGACAGCACTCACCTTGTAAGATTCGTCCCATCAAGTCACTTTACACGAGAGAACAAATGAGACCGTTTTCTTCGACTGGGGGGACGGGGGGCGACTCTCATTTCAACAGGAAGTCATTGGGGAGGAAAACACAAACAGACACCACACGTACACACCCAAACACACACACACACACACCCAAACACACACACACACACCCAAACACACACACACACACCCAACACACATAAAAGAGTAAGGTCACGCTGCAGACATCAGAACACACATTCTTACAGCGCTGCGGTGACCACATCAAGAGGCCAACAGACAGCCAGCTCCGAGCAAAGTGCTGCTGCAAAGGGAGTGGGGATGTCAGTGATTAACGCTCCACAAGGTGCCCCGGTAAAACAGCAGGTTCACAACCACCATGTCTATATACAGGACAGTATGCCTCTATCTACAGTATCTGCAGACTGCCGGAGTCCACACAAATACAGAAGAACGTTTCTAATCGTGTTCACCTAGAACACCTCAGAACACTGGTCACCTACAAGGCCAAGACTCAAATCAAAACAGATTTTGTAGGTCATATATTTTCCCAAAAGTAATATTTCCTATAAAATGTATTATATCCAAACAAACACTTATACTATTTTGTTTCTGAATGACGAAGGGTAAGATTCTCTGAAATACTAATTATCTGTTACTTCTCCAGTGCATAGGCGTGCTGTCTAACACAAGCAACAGGTAAGCTGGGGACGGTCTCCCGACATGTTCCTCACCATCCTCTCATTATGTATGTGCTCATGTCAAGCCTACAGTGGTAGCACACAGATCCCTCCCCCTCCAGCCCTGATGTAATTGTTTGTGTGTGTAGCCAGCAGGAGAGGGGACCAATTTGGGAGGGATGTCGTGCTCTTTCTTTTGAGTTGTGGTGTCTGAAGGGGTTCCGCTTGCCTTCGGGGAGGGAAATTAATTTGTCGACTGCACACTTTGAAACTAGAGTGGGCCTGACACTGTGAATGGCCTGAGGCCTTCACCAGTCTCCCCCAGCCCACTGCAGCTCTGCTCAGCCCCGGTCTGGTCAGTCTAAACGGAAATGGCTGGCCAATTCAGTCCACATAGCTGATCTCCCAATGGTTACCAGAGCAGGAAGTAGAAACGGGTTGTATTCTGGGTATGCCATGATTCAACAATCTCTCTGGCTCCATTCCCTCTGTTTGGGCGCTTCTTATTTTTCTTTTTCTACTACAAAGCTTTCCTTTTTGTTCTGCCTAAACCATGTCAGCCATTGATGTCCCACCCAAAGTTTTTTTCTTCTTCTTTTGATTCGTCTTTTTATCCAGGGATACCTGCATAGAGCTCTGTGAAGAGTGGGGGCGAGAGAGAGAGGGAGGGAGGGAGGGGACTCTGCGTTGACACATAAAACCTGAGTTTCTCCGTTTTCAAATGTTTCATTGAGCCTCTCGCTGCTTTGATATTCTAAGTAGGTATCACAACAAAGGAGTAACAAATGGCTGGAAAGGTAATTCAGAATATTAAGGCTTCTAATGGCCCAGGCCCTCTGGAGCAGATCTGCCCCGAAAGGAGAGCCCTGTCCCATGGGTCCTATTTGGTTTCCAAGGGGAGGGCCATTCCTCCTCCTGGTTATACTGGGCTACCCTCTGCATGACAAATATTCAGGCATTTTTCCAGTGTTGTGAGGGGCTGCTGACTAACATAGCAACCAACCAAACCTCACATACTTAGCTAATTTGGACAGGTTATGTTCTGCAAATGTTATTCCTTTAATTAATAATCAGTTCAAGATTATTCTACGTGTATCTTTCCTATCTCCCGTGAAAAACCCTTGCACTTGAAAGTTGCCATCTAATACAATGTCTTAGCAAAATATTATTGTACCACCGAGACATTGTTCAGGGACGGTGTCATTTCCTCTTTGTTTATTAAATCTATGATAAGATTGATCATCTCTGACTCGTGTAGACCTGTATATCAAGCCTTAACCATTACCAAGGGCCACTTCTGAATATCTAAAATGTATATCTAAAATATATACAATTTGAAGGTGGGGCACATCCTCTCTCAAAAGGCATTTGATCAGAAAATGTATACACAAGCCTCTGAGGTTCAGCTCATCAAAACAAACCACAAAACATATCCCAAAAACACAGACGAGGAGCAGAGGACTACCTTCATCCTGGGACTTAGTACCTCTCTTCAACAAATCAGTCTTATCTAGACGGACCTGCAAGCCTGCCAATTTGCCACCTCAACTCACACCGGGGATTAGAAGAGGAATCTGTAGAGCAAGTCGAAGGGAGCCCGCGCTTTAGATTCCCCTCCCAACTCACCAAGGTTGCCAACGGGATCATGTTTAAAAGGTGAACTTCTGGTGTCATTTCCCAATGGAGGATCACCTCAATTAGTCCATGTATAAATCTGCTAACAATTTTGAGACGGGGTGTTACATTTTTGTTGTTGTAAAATGTCTGTTTGGGAGTAACTAGAGATTAACATTTTTTTCACATACCACAAAAGTGATCCATTTCCAGAAGGTCTGGGTGCCATATTGTGGTCCTTCTGTAGCTCAGTTGGTAGAGCATGGCGCTTATAATGCCAGGGTAGTGGGTTCGATTCCCGGGACCACCCATACGTAGAATGTATGCACACATGACTGTAAGTCGCTTTGGATAAAAGCGTCTGCTAAATGGCATATATTATTATTATTATTATTATTATATTATTATTATATTAGCCTCATGAATGTTATGTCTGGGTACCCTCTAGGCGTGCTTATAGCACACTCACAATAACAATGGGTGAATACCCATATATGGTGAATAACACTGAACATTGTGCATTGATGATTACCTCTGCCTGGGCTGTCTTCATGCAGGTGGAAACACACTATGGAACTGGGAAGAGAGTCTTCCAACAGGATGCCTTTGGCTTTATTGGGTTATGCTAAGCATTGTAGCATCACACTTCTTAATAACTTAAGCACACTGAGCGAAGCTCTGCTTTTCATTAAGCAGCCCGACCACCCTCCTCTGCTGCACCTATTCAGTTCTGTCTGAGACTAGCACTCCTGCATGATTAGTGTGTTTGAGTGTGTGTTTGGGTGAGAAGTGTTCTAAAGCTAGCCTGTGAGTCCGTCTGACATTTTAATTTCACACCACTCAGTCTGGAAGCCACTCGATTGAGTCGGGATTTATCAAAGTATACGAGAGGGAAATGTGTAGCCAAGATACAATGAGCGGGGTTAGCAATTACGGACATTGGGCATTCCGTGCTAAGTTTCAGGACCGAACTGTAAAGTCAGTCAATAACATGATATACATCTGCTCTCTAATTCATGCATAAGGAACAGCAAAATAACATTCATATAGTACCAGTAAACATTTTGGACACACCTACTCATTCAAGGGATTTTCTTTATTTTTGTACTATTTTCTACATTGTAGAATAATTGTGAAGACATCAAAACTATGAAATAACAGATGGAATCATGTAGTAACCAAAAAAGTGTTAAAAGTGTAGCCACCCTTTGCCTTGATGACAGCTGTGTACACGCTTGGCATTCTCTCAACCAGCTTCATCTGGAATGCTTTTCCAACAACCTTGAAGGAGTTCCCACATATGATGAGCACTTGTTGGCTGCTTTTCCTTCACTTTGCGGTCCAACTCATCCCAGGTCATCTGATGCAGCACTCCATCACTCTCCTTCGTGGTCAACTAGCCCTTACACAGCCTGGAGGTGTGTTGGGTCATTGTCCTGCTGAAAAACAAATGATAGTCCCACTAAGCGCAAACCAGATGGGATGGCGTATCGCTGCGGAATGTTGTGGAAGCCATGCTGGTTAAGTGTGCCTTGAATTCTAAATAAATCACCAACAGTGTCACCAGCAAAGCACCCCCACACCATCACATCTCCTCCTCCATGCTTCACGGTGGGAACCTCACATGCGGAGATCATCCGTTCACCTGCTCTGCGTCTCACAAAGACATGGCGTTTGGAACCAAATATCTCAAATTTGGACTCATCAGACCAAATGAGAGATTTCCACTAGTCTAATTTCCATTGCTCGTGTTTCTTGGCCCAAACAAGTCTCTTCTTATTATTGGTGTCCTTTAGTAGTGTTTTATGTTATGCAATTCGACCATGAAGGCCTGATTCACGAAGTCTCCTCTGGACAGTTGATGTTGAGATGTGTCTGTTAGTTTAACTCTGTAAGCATTTATTTGGGCTGCAATTTGGCTGGTAACTCTAATGAACTTATCCTCTGCAGCAGAGGTAACTCTGGGTCTTCCTTTCCTGTGGTGGTCATCATGAGAGCCAGTTTCATCGTAGTGCTTGATGGTTTTTGTGACTGCACTTGAAGAAACTTTCAAAATTCTTGAAGTTTTCAAAATTGACTGACCTTCATGTCTTAAAGTAATGATGGACTGTCGTTTATCTTTGCTTTGAGTTGAGTTGTTCTTGACATAATATGGACTTGGTCTTTTGCCAAATAGAGCTATCGTCTGTATACCACCCCTACCTTGTCACAACAAAACTGATTGACTCAAACGCATTAAGAACCAAAAAAATCCACAAATTAACATTTGACAAGGCACACCTGTTAATTGAAATGCATTTCAGGTAACTACCTCATGAAGCTGGTTGAGAGAATGTCAAGTGTGCAAAGCTGTCATCAATTAAAAATGAAGAGAAACCCTTCAATATGTAGATGTGTCCAAACTGTTGAATGGCACTGTATATAATTTGCTATCACTGACGGCCTTTGTCAGTGGACCATTTGTGATCATTTCTACAAGCAACAAGCAAGCTTTGGATGTCAACATCTACATTCTCAAGGAAACTGTGTTCAAGGAAACGTCTCTCATCTCAGTATCTATTTATGGGAGAAACAACCCTACTTAACCCAGCGGTTCCAAAACTAGGGGTCGCAACCCCGTGTGGGGTCACCTGATATGAAAATGGGGTCGCTGGAGAATTTCCAAAATCCCACCAAACCGTAAAAATCTAAATGAAAATGATTGAAATCTAAAAGATAAAATTCGACCAGAGAATGCCCATAGATCAGGGGTTCCCTAACTTTTTTCGTCCACGACCCCATTTAGATATCTGAAAATTCTTGAGGACCCAACCATGTGAAAAAAATTAGGAAATTAATAGCCAATGTTAACTTTTTTATTTTGGGCTATGGCAGTCAATTGCAAAACATTCTAGCAGTATTTCTGATTGTCTTCTTAAATATCGATCACATACTTTTAATGTGGGGTTATGACAGTCAATTTCAAATTAGTCTGACATAATTTCTCTAATGCCAGCTGAGAACTTGGAAATCGCCGACTACAACCCCTTCACCAGTGTAAATTACTATTTTGATAGATTGGCTACCGTTAGCACCGGCAATTCCACAATGTCACCTCATGTCATTACAAAGCACATTATTCTCTGCCTGGAAAAAAAATCTATCTAGAATCAATGATGATGTAGTCTGGGCAGTGGGAGATTGATAAATCATGGACTGTTTTCAGTGACAAATATCTAGAAGAACAACCTGGTCTCAGAGCATTTCGTATTGTTCTGTATGTAAATCTGAGACACTCCATTTAGTATATGTTACGTTTGGCATGGTTACATAAGACAGATAATTACTTAACGCAAAAATGAAAGAAGGATGGTTGGCCGGGGTGGATTACGTGAATGTCTAGCAACCAAACGGTTGCGAGTTCAAATCTCATCCCGGACAGCTAATTAGCAACTTTTCAACTACTTACTACATTTAGCTACTTTGCAAATACTTAGCATGTTAGATAACCTTTCCCCTAACCCTAGCCTTAACCCTTTTAGCTAACACTTTGCCTAACCCTAACCTTAACCTTTTTAGCTAACAATTTCCCTAACCTTAACTCTTTAACCAAACTCCTCAACTTAACCCTTTCCTTAACCCTTTCCAACCCCTAGCATAACGCTAGCCACCTAGCTGCCTAGCTAGAATTCGTAACATATCATACGTTTTGCAAATTCGTAATATTTTGTACAGTTTGAAAATTCATAAAATATTGTACATTTTGCAAATTTATAACATATAATATGAATTGTAATTCGTAACATATCATACGAAATGGGTGATGGACATCCACAAATGAATACTTACCATACGAAACATAACATATCTGTCACGCCTTGGTCATAGTATTTTGTGTTTTCGTTATATATTTGGTCAGGCCAGGGTGTGACATGGGTTTATTTTGTTGTGTTTCATATTGGGGTTTTGTAGGCATTGGGATTGCGGCTGAGTAGGAGTGTAGCATAGGTTTGGCTGCCTGAGGCGGTTCTCAATCAGAGTCAGGTGATTCTCGTTGTCTCTGATTGGGAACCATATTTAGGTAGCCTGGGTTTCACTGTGTATTTAGTGGGTGACTGTTCCTGTCTCTGTGTAGTTGTTCACCAGACAGGCTGTATAGGTTTTTACGTTCCGTTTGTTGTTTTTGTATATTTATAAGTTATTTCATGTATCGTCTTTTCGTCATTAAAGAACATGAGTAACCACCACGCTGCATTTTGGTCCGACTCTCCTTCAACAAACGAACGCCGTTACAATATCATACTAAATGGAGCATCTCGGATTTACATACAGAATAATATGAAATGCTCTGAGACCAGGTTGAGGAGAAGGCTGTACATGGAAAATGTTAGCATTGCCGTGGTTTCCAGCTGTACTGTCTAATATCATCTGCATGCTTCCTGCAACCAGCTACAGCTTTTTAACTCTTTGTTTGATGTGTGCATCCTCAGTAAATATAAGCAATCTTAACTATCATTATGGCAAAACTATACACATCTGTGACATTTCCATTAAACATTGGTAGAATGTTGAAATAGAAACCAAAAACCCTTTTTTGCTCCTAATACAAATTGTTGTTATTCCCTAAGGGGGTGGATACAAGCTGGGTAGCTTCTCTGACCACGAAGGAAGAATGTGTGTGCGCACATACGTATTCTAGAGTTACCACCCAGTATGTCAGAAGTAGTGACAGTCTCCGCATTCAGACAGGCAATACACTCTCAGTGGCCATAGGCTGTGCCGGGCCACATAATAGGAACCCCCCTCTTCTGTCCCCTGAAATCAGAGAGCAAGACCACTGGCCTCAAGCTTTACAGTCTGCAGCTCCGTAACACCTGTTCTCAGTCTGACTGACAAACAATTGTGTCTTTATTCATCACTAAAGAAGCCAGGCCAACCGGCTAGGCCGACCGGCCGCACCCCCCTCGACAAGTCTTGCCCCTAACCCCAAACTAGCATAGAATTTATATGATCCCACAACGATCCCTGCAAAATCGGGTGCCAGGAATGCTTTTAGGACACTGTAAATTGACGTAGCACGCTCCAGGTTGCAATTTGTCCTTTTTGTCCAGAGGTCTAAACAGGTTGTAAGGTGCCTCATCACTAAAACTTTGTTGTTTTGTGTTGTTTATTTGATGCATACCATTCTATATTTTATGGAGAATCATAGTCCTTTTCTTTTCACACTGAACAAAAGATCCAAGGCCAAACCCTGCAATAAGTATTTCATGTATGGTCCTTCTGTAGCTCAGTTGGTAGAGCATGGCGCTTGTAACGCCAGGGTAGTGGGTTCGATTCCCGGGACCACCCATACGTAGAATGTATGCACACATGACTGTAAGTCGCTTTGGATAAAAGCGTCTGCTAAATGGCATATATTATTATTATTATATTATGTATGACCATCACAATACTGCATAAACTATAATATACTACTCTACACAAGCTATAATATACTATTACACAAACCCATTTTAAGTTACGTATTCATACATGTTGTCAGTGCATTATTGCAGAAACGCTAATTCCATTGCTTTTGACAAGCGTTTACGCTCCCTCTTAGAGCTCTAGGTTAAATCTTTGTTGTATGGTGAATTCAATGATAATCCTAATCCCCTCTTCGCAAACAAGAGTTAAGAGGGGGAGAGGGAGAGAGAGAGAGAGAGGGAGAGAGAGAGAGAGAGAGAGAGAGCAAAAGCCAGGCCCTTACCGCATGCTTCATTCAGTGTTATCACTAATTGCAATGTTGTATGATGTCCTTTATAATGGCCTCAGCATTTACATCAATTGCAGCGCATACAATTGGAAGTATGCAAGGAATATGTTACACTTCCCCTCGTTTGGCAGTCTTTTCCACAACCACTTCTAATAGAGGATCAACTTCAGTCCCTGAGTTGGTATACTTCTACATTTTATTCAGAATTTTGACTCATTAAAATCAAATGATTGGTTGCATACACATACACAGCAGATGTATACTCTTTTCTGATGTATACTATGACTGTGAGTACAGAGAAGAGTAATCATACACGTGTGTCCATGTATGCTGTAACTATTGTCTGATTCCCAGGAACAGCACCACATACCCTCTCCCCTTCTCAAAGGTACTATATCCAGCAGGGTGGTGAATTATGTGGATCCACTTCACACACGAGGTGCTATTTTGGGAGAGTCACTCAGAACCCATCAGAAAGAATGGTATTAACATAGCTCAGGCTTGTCGGCTGAAAGACACCAGCAAACAGTGTAGTGGTGCTAAGTACCTGCAGGACAGAGATCTGTCAGTGGGCCAATTTGCTCAAATAGTGACAGACAGAGCTGTCTGAGGAGAGAGAATGTGGCCAGGGAGAGACACTCCAGGAAGATGGCCCAGTTCTAGGGCAGAAGCCTACTGTACATATGGATATACTCATTGAAAAAAGGGTTCTTCAGCTGTCCCCATAGGATAACTATTTTGGGTTCCATAGAGAAACCTCTTTGGAATTTAAATGGATTTGCGTGAATACAAAAATCACAACCATCATCCTTCCTTGAGTGGTCATCCTGGTCTCTTCCTTGGATCATCCAGGTGTTGATGGATACCAGTCCACCCAGAAACCGTGCAACACGTGGCCCTCCACAGGTCAATGCAAACTCCACAGACACGCCAGCCAACTGCTCTATGTTGCCATCACCTTCACACTTGGGTTGATTCGTTGCCAAAACGGATTATCAAAATTCCCATCCGTAAAAAAAACACACAGAAACATGATCAAGCCTCATCAAGCTCCTTCCATCCTCAAATACAAACACAAACCACATTTGAATAATTTCATATATCTAAAATGTAACGATGCATACATCAATTTAATGACGTACAACAGCTTAACCATCTAAGCACGAAGCTAGGGCTATACTCATGTATCCTCTGTGGTTTCTATCGTGTGTCTCTCTAGTGGGGGGGGGGGGCACAAAAGAAGCCCAGAGTAAAAGTCCACCTAGGGTCCATATAAATGTCACTGTGACGCTTTGAAAAGGAGACCTGAGAACAATACACCATGCCGTAAACAATCCTCTGCCATCCGTCTTTTACACGATAAACATGCGCCTTTCTTATGCAGCAGCCCCTGTGGAGCACCCCACCCCTTGTTTCAATGGCCTTATATTAAAGGGAAATTAGGTGACATTGAGTTTTAAATGAGTTTCCGACATCTGCTCCGTCGCTGTCACTCCAAACCATTCGTCTCGCTGCGACAAGGGGACGGCAATTGCCCACCTCCCAAGCCCTGACGGTAAGTTCAGCCACTTGAGGGGGAGCAAAAGGTGGCAACCACAGAGGAACTTATCTAGAACCGTTGAGAGGAGCGCTGTTTGACAGACAAACTAAATCCGATCATCATCTAGTTGTATTGCAGAAGGAATGGGTTTGAATGGAGAAATGGTTGTGGTTGTGTTATGACCGTTGGCTGTCTTCGTCATCAAACAACTGCATACCCTTTGAGTGAGTTTAACAATTTTAGGACATCTGTATTGGAGTACTTGTTATCAACCTGTGACAAGAAATGGGCTAATGTTTTTGTCCCTCCCACAAGCTAACCCTTGCCCGGTGACTGTTTGGTGTGTGACAGCCATTGATGGCTTATAGAGTTACAACCCACCACAATCATTTTACTGTTGGAAGGTGCAGTGCACTCCACTGTCCCACCGAAAGGTATTTGACATCTGCATGTAGGAATCAAAGGGTTAGAAGTTTAGGACAGCCCTATCTGGTTTCAAGCGGGGCAGAGTGAAATAGTGAAATAGTGAAAGAGAGAGAGAGAGAGAGAGAGAGAGAGAGAGAGAGAGAGAGAGAGAGAGAGAGAGAGAGAGAGAGAGAGAGAGAGAGAGAGAGAGAGAGAGAGAGAGAGAGAGAGAGAGAGAGAGAGGGAGAGAGAGAGAGAGAGAGAGAGAGAGAGAGAGAGAGAGAGAGAGAGAGAGAGAGAGAACCCTCTTACCAGGACACAACATGGACGTACTGCTGTTTAATCAGGCACAGCATACAGATCTGTACCTGTCTCTCACAAAAGGTGATGGATATGTACCTGTCTCTTCACCATGGATGAAGTCTGCTCACCGCTCAGGCCATCCATGCTCACATAGTGCTAGTGTATCCAGTGCACCATATCAGAGCTATCCTGCACAAGGAAGAATGTGCATGAAGGTGACATGATGTCATGATTTTACATCTCCAAAGTGCTTGCCCCTTGCTTGAGTGCTCCAGCGGTTGTACCTTCAGTTTGAAGTGACTTTGTAACAGCCCTACTTCTCATAATGAAAAGAACATCCCTTTTGTTGTCCGTCAAGTAAACAAATACATGTCAAAAGGTGGACCGCTGAACCTGAGCACCAACATGACATACATACAGAGATTGTCAGAGCTTTAGCTGCAGTATGTCAGTAGAAAACACGGAAAACATAGATATTGAGAGAGAGAGAGAGGTTGATATCCACATGCAAAACTCCGGCGCAGATGCTGTGCCGACCATACGTGCAATTTGTCTTGTTACAGTGCGCCAGGTACTATTTGAGATCAAATGATTTTGACAATTCTGTGGTTAAAAAATATGTTTGTACTGCTCTAATATCTGGACATATACATGGCAGCCATATGACACCTTAAGACAGGATGTCATTTCTATGCTGTCTAACATTCACAATCGATGTCAAATGGAGCCAGTTAATACAAATAGGACCACAGCCATACTATCTAAATATATACGACAATTTTGTGGTTAAACTCCATCAGAAAAAAATATATAGTAGATGACTATAACTTCCCACAGTCTATTACAAGATACATTTGAATGGGGAAGTCAAAATCATGTTTAGTTTAAAAATCATTGTACAATCACTAAAAGTGTTGCAGAAAATCAATGTGGATGCGAAACTAGGGTTAACATTTTCAAACCAACTTGGGTTAAAGGGGTATGAGAGAAGAAAATAGTTGCCAATTTGTTTGCAATGCATTCGAACTGTACGGGAGTTCTTTCTTAGTCTCTGACAAGCAGGTGAGATCAAAGTAAAAGTGGACAAAAGAGGCTCAGCGGTGATTTGTCAGGGGACGAGAGGCATTCCCGTCTGGGAAAGTGGCTGCAGCCGTGGCCAGACCCTCAGATCACTAGCTCACTAAAGAAACCAAGCCATGAGAAAAAGTACAGCAAAAAAGGTTCAAAGGTCACTTTGATTTCGTCTGGATTATTGGTAACTCCCTTTTTCTGCAAAGAGGCCAAGAAAAGGACCTGTGGCTAATAACCTTTGTAATGTCAGAAAATACCCTATTGTGCACTTTTTGGGGGAATTTGGGGTCAATTAAAAAAGAAGCCCTGAAATTCTTGCTTTCATTCTTCAAGTAAAAAGTTTCAAATGTATGTGTTGGTTGCACTTGATATATAGCATCGTTTTTAATAATTTGTCAAATGAATGATAACACACTTGGCTGCAATAGTTGGGTGTACACTTTCAGAAAAAAAGGTTCTGGATAGAACCAAAAAGGGTTTGGTTGCTTGCTTCATATATGGCACCACTAAAGGTTCTATATAAAACCTTTTTGCAGGGTTCTTTGATCAGAACCCAAGGGGTTCTTCTTCACTGAACCAAAATTGGTTCCATTTAGAGCCCTTGGGTTCCATATAGGGTTCTATATGCAACCAATTTCAGTTCCACGTATATATATAACCTTAAGGGGTGCCACATATGAAGCAAGAATATAATGATTTTTGGTTCTATATGGAACCTTTTCTTCTAAGAGTGTGGTATATAGCGAAGCTGTCTTGCTAACATGTTTAACCAAATGGACCATGGGAGATGACACGTGGTTTAAAGGAATAATCCACTCATAAAAATGATATTTTGGTATTTTTTTTAAATTAGTCCATTGTTGACACACTCCCAACATGTTTTGCATGTCATGTTTTGCATCGTATGATGCAAAACGGCAAGTTACAATTTGATTTTTGAAAGCCCGATATCTTGAAAGATTGATTGTAGACATGCAAAACATGTTGGGACTGTATCAACAGTGGAAGAATGAAAAACATACCAAAATACAGCTTTTGAGTGGATTATTCCTTTAACTTAGTTGTGGATAAAACTGGGGAATCATAACCAAAACACAACTCAAAACAACCAAATCAAGCCATGTAATCAAGCCGGACATTTACAGTTTGGTTCAGTTGTTAAAACTTGACTGTGCCCAACTTAAAGGGCTCTTCATTCCAAAAGGTTTGATGAAAGATAGGTCAAACACTGTGAAAAATACAGTAGGTCGTATAAAACCAATAGTGACTTTGTCACTAAGTTTGATAACAGTTTTATTACATTTTCAAACCATTTAATAATTTATAATCCAAAAAGGTATTTTTTTTCAGAATAATTGAAGCATCAACCATTCAGTCTATCTCTTCCTTCCTCTCCCTCTGTATGTGTGTATGTGTATGTGTGTGTGTGTGTGTGTGTGTGTGTGTGTGTGTGTGTGTGTGTGTGTGTGTGTGTGTGTGTGTGTGTGTGTGTGTGTGTGTGTGTGTGTGTGTGTGTGTGTGTGTGTGTGTGTGTGTCGCAAATCAGACTGTTCATACTGATTATTACTGAGATGCTTTGTGGGCTGCTATAGGCCATCATTAAAATACTTGCTGAAAGACACAGCAGACCACATCTTAAGTGCCCCAACCCACCGTCTGTCAGAATCAAGCCACATCAAGACAGTCTCTCAGAAATGGTGTTTAGGTATGTTGTCTGACTCGCAGGCGTCTACGATGCGCAATGCTGAGTATGTTATATGGCCACCTTTCTATTGATTCAAGTAAACCTCTTATATTTGACAGACAGAGGTACCACAGTACGTATGGGAAGGGAAGACAAATGAACAGTTCACTCCTTAGGGAGTTTTGAACGATGGCCTTCGTCGCATTCTCTGGAGTAGCGCCAAAGGGCAGAGAGATGTGTAGATGGTGCTAATTACGAGAATGGTCATAATGCGACCAAGATGGAAGCAATTTAGGCAGTAGTCATTTCCGTGTTACTCTTCCGCCCACCGGCTGCAACATAGCCTGAGCCTTAATATTAGGAATAGAATAGCCTAGGACTTCACAATATCAGACAGAGGAATGAATGCGCATATTGTGCAGGAGGAGACAATACAATTGTGGATTGCACTGGGGACTCAAACATCGGCTTAATGCCAATAATGGTGCTTCTCTGCTTGTTCAAATATGCTGGAAATGTATCATGGCGAATACACTTTTCATATTTTGATTATAGAAAAACAAGTCGATAGTTTTAGGTCAGTAGTGAATTTAACGGTTTGCTCTCCGGGATGGCAGTGATATGAAGTTCTGAGGATACCCGTCTGTGACAAAAGGAATAATCCCTAAAGTTATTCTGTGGCTTGCCACGATCCGTCCCCGTGCGTTTCATGCCTTATTGGAGATAGGCGATGCTCTCCATCAGAGGCACATTGCTTGAAGTTTCCGTTGTGAAACGATCACAACAAAAGAAAGATTCGGGAAAATTATAAAATACTAAAACTAATATATTGATTTCGTAATCTTTAATGACACCTGCTAGCGTTAATACATTGGTAGGACAGTCACTTGAGATATTTGGACCACCCTAAAAATGACTGAAATGAACATTTAAATAAATACATGTCAACTATTTGAGAGTGTGATAGTGGAAACACCTCATATATGTTAGGCTGGTTAGATTATCTGATCAAAATCCAATAGGAAAAAAGTCTGAAATGTAACATCATTATGACAATAATTTACACAAACAGAAGGCCTGGGCAAACAAATGAAATGCTCTGAAATGCTCAGTTACATGTAATCTATCAAACTACTTAGACAACCCGTAGACTAATATTATAATATTATATGAGACACTATTTTAATATGGACCTAATAGGCGAAATAAACTAAACCCTAAAAGTTGGTTTCCTGATCCCTGGGAGTGCTTGGTTAGGATCATTTAAATTATATAAAAGTTTGCAGATGTTTCCAATAACCCTATCTTTGAGCCACTAACCAAATGTTTTGTTTGGTTTAAGACTCCTACCTTCACCTGTTAAACGGAATTGACAGGGCACTTGGATAGGCGCGCATGTCTTAAACCACAGTGCATCATTTGGTCTTTGGGATATTTCAAAAGAGGAGTTCAGAGGGAAACTGCCATCAGATGGCTGGCTCGCTCTTTGCGATGCGGTTTTCCGCAATAAGCCACTGTGTGTAAAAGCTGTGTAATTTTATCCACGCTGCACTCTCTTGATTCACGCAAGGCTGATACCTTGCCTCCCCCTTTCCTTTGTATCAATTGGTCGGAGTTCAGGCTATTGTCACTGGAAGGTTCTTTTAGATCTGTGCACGCTGTCGATCAGCGAAATCTCACGATAGGCTCCTTGTAGGATCCAGAACTTTTTACAGTCCACTGTAGGGAGAGCAAAGGAGACGATAACCGCCAGGACGAGACCACACTGTTGTCAACGCACCGGCCCTAATCGACCACGGCTTCAACAGATCACTTCAGATAAAGAGACGGCAGAGGAACACATCTGCGTGCCAATGTTTCGTGGGCAGGATCATTACGTTGTGCCACCATTACTGCAAAGGCATACGCCAACTCTTTAATGGGACCCCGGAGGCCATTTCTATCCATTCTTGTCAGAATCTTACGATATACAGCCATGCCACAATGGTTATAATTCAGTTCCTGTTGTTGCTGAGTTTCTTGGACCAAAGCAAGCAGGATTATCTGTCTCCGAGGCTTGCTAGGACTTCAGGGACGCCTTGTGCCAGGGGCCAGGCGTGTGACCCAAGGCAGCGGAGAGATGCTGGGGGACGCGGTGGAGTCTACGAGCACCTCGGAGGAGCACCAAGATGCAGAAAACTTTACTGTGCAACTAAATATCATTTGCAAATACACCCAAGCGGGAAAATAGACGGTTCTCTTGAGGAAAACAACCAATTTAGTAAGTATAGGCTATAATACATGTTGTATTTCCTTTATATGTGTAGCCTACGCGTAGAAAAAAAGGTTATGGGTAGAACCAAACATGGTTATATGCTTGCTTTACATATGGCACCCCTTAAGGTTCGTCCAAGAACCGAAATTGGTTCCATATAGAACCCTATGAAATCCAAGGGTTCTATATCGAACCAATTTTGGTTGAGTGAAGAACCTCCGGCGTTAAAAGGGTTCTATATAGAACCTTTAGGGGTACCATAATATATGACGCACGCAATATAACCCTTCTTGTTTCTATCCAGAACCTTTTTTCTAAGAGCATATATATGTTGTTTTATATTGAAGAGTTCGTGTGGTTAAAGAACACTGTTTGTTTCATAAGCATTTGAAAAACTTAATTAATAAAGGAAATATCTGTTGAATTGAATAATTTATGTTTTAATTGTGTGGCGCTGGAAGTATCATTCCATGCGATTAGGTCAGGCATGCTCTTTATAAAACAGTATTCGCCTATGGGGTGCAGTAGATCATATAGATGACAACACCGGTAGGGAAGCTGTCATACATGTGATGCAATATATACCAAACTGATCACTTCCCACTGTTCCACACATAAACTGCCCCCCAGGCTCCTTCATCAGGGTCACAATTACGGATAATTGGTATACTGAATGGTTTCCTCTTGCATATTTGACTTGGGCAGTGTAAATAATGTTTGTATATCTTTGAAAACGTGACCAGAGGACACTTATTAACTGCAGTATTTAAACACTTAGGCATAGTTACTTATCAGGCAATAGAGCGCCCATTAGCCAAACCCAAACACTAAATTGAGGTCTATTTACATATGAACATCATAATTAACAGACAATGAGAGACACAAAAGCTGGGTCGTATAGCGGATGTATTTATCCAATCAATGACGATTATCCGAAACCACTGAATACCCTACATAGACTAATCAATGGGTGACGATAGAGCAAATAAACCCAAATGTAATATTTTTTAATCTTACAACTTCTAAACATCCAATTAGATCTTAATTTATCAAAGTTATTTGTGAGAAAATTGACTTTTGTGATGACATTACAACCCCCCAAAAAAGAAAAGATACGCAGTCAAGCTATTTTAAAAAAATAAACATTTCATATACGCTGTGTTTCTACACCCGACACTTAACCAAAACGCATAACGTTTATTATCATGATATAGCCCAAAGTGTTTCTGTGCGTAATGGAGCCCGAGAACGCCGAAGCCTCTACACGTCATCCAAATGATAGCGTCATGCTATCCAAATGATAGCGTCATGCTATAGCCTCGATGCAAATGTTATTCAGAATGTATTAATGCATAACATTTGGTCTCGTCTTCTTAGGCATCATGGAGATCACAGCAGTGGATGTTGGAGTGGTAGCGATAAAGGGGATATTTTCCGGGAGGTATCTGGCCATGAATGATAAAGGACGTCTATACGCCTCGGTAAGTGTTGTCACATTTGCCAAGATACCTAGATATTCATTAAGAGGATTCGGGTAACAAGGAGTGCGATTTCCCTAAACGACATATCTTATATGAGGCTTGTGCGACTGCTCCAACTAATTGGTCACTGCTCTAGTTCTCAAGAGTTTGAAGCAACCTATCATCAATGCAAGGCATTATTATTATTACTATCTTTGTGGGGCCCAGAAGTCCTCACATTTTGCTGGTCCCCACAAGGAAAAATGCTATTTTAGGTTTAGGGGTTTGGGTTAGAATTAGGGTTAGGGGTTAGGGAAAATATTATTTTGAATCGGAATAAATTGTTTGGTCCTCACAAGGATAGCAAAACAAAGGTGTGTGTGTGTGTGTGTGGATGTAGATGTCAGTGAATCAAGGAGGCCTATTTGAATAGCTTTCATGTGAAATTGTGATCTCATAGATTCACGTCTATGTGTGTATTGGTCCAATGTCATTAATGAAATGATTAATGAAAGGACTGATTGACAATTATGAAAGGTTGATTGACATTGTGTTATCTTTCAGGATGTGTTCAACCAGGAGTGTGAGTTCCTGGAGCGGATTCATGAGCTGGGCTACAACACATATGCTTCACGACACCACTCCACCCTGCAGCCCCCTGCAGTGGGTGGCAGTGGCAAACGACGAGCCAGTGCCAAGCGGCAGTGGTATGTGTCCATCAATGGTAAAGGCCGGCCAAGGAGGGGCTTTAAGACACGCAGCACTGACAAAGCCTCCCTTTTCCTGCCTCGAGTGCTAGGCAATAAGGACCACGAGATGGTGCGAAAGCTCCGTGACAGCCAGAGGCCTCCAGCTGGACAGCAGAGTCCCACTATGGGCCGGGCTGAGCACCGGAGACGGAGACACCGGGCCCGTGGCAGAAAGGGCAGAACCAAGAGGCCTGGTGACTGACTGACACTCGCCACTGCCTGAGCAGTGGGCCCTATTTCTCCGCTGAGGAGCACCAGTTCACGGCACATGAAAATGACCAAAAACGGACTTACTGAAATATCTGTTTTTAGAAGGAGAAAATTTCACTTGGATCAGTCAGTGGCAGTACTTCATTGTACAAGCTCCCGCCATAATCCTTGCTTGAGATACATGCAACTCGAACCATCCCCCACAACTATTGCAATACCAACACAAGATTTGCCTGGGAATTCGAGTCAGGCACATACATCTAAAGTTAAATCTACCACTACACAAGTATGAAAGGATGATAGGTTTGATGTTTGTTTTGTACATACATGTGTGAATGTGACTAAAGTCAACACAGCTGGATATCTTCTTACTGTCGTATTACCTGGAAGAAGACATGTTATTTTTGTGTTCTTGTGGAACTTTTTAAAGATCAGAATTAAAAAATTGTTTTTTTAATTTCACCTTTATTTAACCAGGTAGGCTAGTTGAGAACAGGTTCTCATTTGCAACTGCGACCTGGCCAAGATAAAGCATAGCAGTGTGAACAGACAACACAGTGTTAAACATGGAGTAAACAATTAACAAGTCAATAACACAGTAGAAAATAAAAAAAGAGAGTCTATATACATTGTGTGCAAAATGCATGTATATATGTGTACAGTTATTTTTCATATCCGTTTCATTTATCAGCAGCTTTAAGTTCAAGTAAGAACTGGACATCATTCAAGTGCTTACAGAGACCAAGTAGGTGGTATGCGCCATCATTCAAGTGCTTACAGAGAACAAGTAGGTGGTATGCTCCATCATTCAAGTGCTTACAATGACCAAGTAGGTGGTATGCTCCATCATTCAAGTGCTTACAGGGACCAAGTAGGTGGTATGCTCCATCATTCAAGTGCTTACAGATGCCAAGGAGGTGGTATGCTCCATTATTCAAGTGCTTACAGAGGCCAAGGAGGTGGTATGCTCCATCATTCAAGTGCTTACAGATGCCAAGGAGGTGGTATGCTCCATCATTCAAGTGCTTACAGATGCCAAGGAGGTGGTATGCTCCATCATTCAAGTGCTTACAGATGCCAAGGAGGTGGTATGCTCCATTATTCAAGTGCTTACAGAGGCCAAGGAGGTGGTATGCTCCATCATTCAAGTGCTTACAGATGCCAAGGAGGTGGTATGCTCCATCATTCAAGTGCTTACAGATGCCAAGGAGGTGGTATGCTCCATCATTCAAGTGCTTACAGATGCCAAGGAGATGGTATGCTCCATCATTCAAGTGCTTACAGATGCCAAGGAGGTGGTATGCTCCATCATTCAAGTGCTTACAGATGCCAAGGAGATGGTATGCTCCATCATTCAAGTGCTTACAGATGCCAAGGAGGTGGTATGCTCCAGAGAAACAGAAATACAGCAAAGCACTTTTTCAAACTAACATAAAAAAGAAA
Source organism: Oncorhynchus keta (assembly GCF_023373465.1). Lineage (NCBI taxonomy): Eukaryota > Metazoa > Chordata > Actinopteri > Salmoniformes > Salmonidae > Oncorhynchus > Oncorhynchus keta. The sequence continues at coordinate 60,638,459 of NC_068422.1, forward strand.
ACAAATAAAAACATGGGAACACTATTATTTTGAAATGTACTTATGATGTGATAGTGTACTGTCTGTAAACTGCGAGAAGTACTTTGTATATTGCCAATGATATGAATATTTATTTGGTACCTGTGTTTTTTAAATTATTGATGAGATTGTTTCTACATTTACCAATGTTATTATTTTTTACTTTGTTGTAACCAACCAGGTGTACCCCTCACTCAAATGTATTTGGTAACAAATTGTCAAACATTACTTCGTTTTGTTAATTGGTGTAACTGGCTAGTGCAACTGAACAGACAAAATACATTAAATTTACTTATCAAATCCTCTTTTTCCATTTTTGGGCATGAGATCACACTCAACTGACTCCATTTTGTCCTGCCCATGACCACGTTCTGTACTTCAACCCAGGTTGGGTTAAACTCTGTCAGTTTTGACACCACTGTTCCTACACCAATTAGGCCTAGCTTTGGCCTTCCATGTTGCTCATAGATTGCCATTCTGTTCAGAGCATGGGGGACACAGCTTCGTTCCACTCTATGTTAACACAAATATGTAATTGTCATGATTTTCTTTTCACCACCAATCAATTATTTTATGGTGAATGTTGAGTCATGAGTCTATAGTGAACACTGTAACATGTAAACAATAAACTATCGAGTATTTGTTTTAATGTCATATGGACATTTTTTAACCTGTGAACGTTGCGTTTAAAAAAAAAGGCTTCTTGGGGTTAAGAGGGAGGTCTGATGTTAGCGTCTGAGTTACCTCTGTCAAGGTGAGGTGATTATTACACAGTTTCAAAATAACACAGGCTAATGATGGCAAAATTGACATTTTAAAAGCTGAATGGTTGTTTCTTTATTTCCAAGTACCATGACTTTGTGCTTAGCCTTCATCAAACCCAATAGTGTAATCCCACGGTCCTGAAGTAAAATGGCTCTCACGGCCTTCCAGCAGAATGGAACTCTCTCAGGGGAACCAATCCATTCTATGCTGTACTCTACCCTTCCCACTCATTCAGAGTGACTGCACCCGTTTTAATGACAGAGAAAGTGTTAGGGATACAATAACATGTTTTTAATTGCAAGCACTGTCATTGAATGTTGAATTCAAGTTTATATGAAAAACTGAACCTCGCAACCACCCACTAACTGTGTATTGCTAAATCTATAGGAGCATATAAAGAAGTGTTATCCTATACCTTGAGGGTCTGAAAGCTTCCTGAGCATGACAATAGAGCGTCTCTAGGGGAACCTGGGAAGCTCTGTCGCCCGAGACATTCTGCTTTTTTTCCAAAAACGACCAAAGCCTCAGATCCAATAAACAAGGCAATCCCTCCTGAAAAAGAAACTGTGTCATAGAAAGTGTAACATGTTGCTATAGTTTGTTATGAATGCCAAACTCTAATATTACTTAACCGGAATGTGGGACTTTTGATAAGTGGAAGTATTGAATTAGCCTTTGTGTTTCCCCGCCCGCTGTCTTATTCTCGTCTAATCTCACAGGACAAAACATCATATCTTCATCTAAATAGCCTGATGACTAGGGCCTAGGCTAAGCGGTCACCCTACAAAGATATGCATTTATCAGCCAGAAAATAAAATATACATTCTGATGTTGCCTTTTATCCGCTGGCTAACGAAAACATATGCTATTTCCCAGGAGAGCATTAGACATGAATTACAGTACCAGTCAAAGGTTAGGACACACCTACTCATTCAAGGGTTTTTCTTTATTTTTTAAACTATTTTCTACATTGTAGAATAATAGTGAAGACATCAAAACTATGAAATAACACATATGGAATCAGGTAGTAACCAAAAAAGTGTTAAACAAATCCAAATATATTTTTTATAAGGAGATTTTTCAAAATAGCCAGCCTTTTCCTTGATGACAGCTTTGCACACTCTTGGTATTCTCTCAACCAGCTTCACATGGAATGCTTTTCCAACAGTCTTGAAGGAGTTCCCACATATGCTGAACACTTGTTGGCTGATTTTCCTTCACACTGCGGTCCAACTCATCCCAAACCATCTCAATTGGGTTGAGATCAGGTGATTGTGGAAGCCAGGTCATCTGCTGCAGCACTCCATCACTCTCCTTATTGGTCAAATAGCCTTTACACAGCCTGGAGTTGTTTTGGATCATTGTCCTGCTGAAAAACAGATGATAGTCCCACAAAGAGCAAACCAGATGGGATGGAGTATTGCTGCAGAAGGCTGTAGTAGCCATGCTGGTTAAGTGTGCCTTGAATTCTAAATAAATCACAGACAGTGTCACCAGCAAAGCACCCTCACACCCTCACACCTCCTCCTCCATGCTTTACGGTGGGAACTACACATGCGGTGATCATCCATTCACCTACTCTGTGTCTCACAAAGACACAGCGGTTGGAACCAAAAATCTCAAATTTGGACTCATCAGACCAAAGGACAGATTTCCACCGGTCTATCGTCCATTTCTCATCTTTCTTGTCCCAAACAAGTCTCTTCTTCTTATTGGGGTCCTTTAGTAGTGGTTTCTTTGCAGCAATTCAACCATGAAGGCCTGATTCATGCAGTCTCCTCTCAACAGATGATGTTGAGATGTGTCTGTTATTTGAACTCTATGGAACATTTCTGGGATCTTAACCCATCATCAATGTGTGACTACCCGGCATTTTTGAAGAGGAAAATAAATAGACAGGATCAATTTAACTTGCGTGTAAAGGTTGTAGCCTAGTCTGACATGACAACGGTAACTGGGTTATTCACTAGGCCTCTATTTTATACCTACAATTACATCCAGCTTAGAAACAATGTATGAAAATTACCATTTTGATAAAGCAATAACAATATTTAATTGGGGGTTATGGGACATGTTCATTCAACTTAATAGGAAGCATACAGAAATCAGGAGTTAAAACTGATTTAAATTGTAGAAATTGAGGCTACCATGCAGCTTGGCCCCTTCTGCATATTCCCACACAGATCATGTTGTTCTCCTGTTCCCCTCCGTGCTCCAGCAGAACATCTATTTAGGTACATGGCACTCTTATTAGTTCCGTGGCACTAAGCAAGTCAACAAAAGGTCAGTAGTTAGAGTTTGCATCTCGACATGGCGACTTCTGTTGACCCGCACAACACAATGACGTGTCTGGCTGTCGCCATGTCAAGGGGAGATCCTCATTAGTGCACTAGCAAACTTCCCCTCCCACAGTCGAGGTGGTAAAACCTGTAATGACATCCAGTGATTGAAGGCATTGTATTCCACAACTATGTCAGACGGCGGGATAAACCATAGGCTATCACAGGTAAGCAAGTGCAGATTCTCTTTTCCCATCTATGGAAAGCATCTCTTGTGTTAACTTGTAGACACTGCACCCTAGGGGTAGGGCGTTAGGATAGTGGTTTTCTAACAAGACAAACGCTTCACAGAAAGCAGACAAAATAGGCCAAAAGTTTATAACGTGAAACATTAACATTAAACGTTTGACACTTTTCTGCCAAACAACGACTGTAATAATGAAGCAATGCACATCAATTTGGATTTTTCAGCAAATATATGGAGTGCAAATACTTTTTCTTTGAAACGTCAAATGCTTGTATACGCATATATGACACGAAATGTAACCTAAATAAATCAATCATGAGCTTATGAACAGCAAGTCATAATTTGAGCAAATTCAATATAATACCAAGCAATCATCAGAATGAGGCTAAAAAGAAGAGTGATGATGAAATCGAAGAATTTGAATAAGATACTATTATCGTTGCTGCTATTGTAATTTGAACATGTAATCTTAACAATCAGTGAAATGTGTCCCACCAAATTAAAACCGCAGGTATTCAGTGTCTCTCCAAAAGGAGACAGGCCCTCATGCCTGCCGAATTGGTGTGGCCAGGAATTCCACCTTCACAGAACCTCGGAGGCTTTTGTGTCTGTCCTGTGCAGGCCGTCTGCACTGCTTACCATGACCTCTCAGCCAAATTAACACTTCATTGTTTTGGTTTTCACATGTTTTATTTGTTGAACATCTACCCCTAAATGGTCAAATAACAACTTGACTGAGAAGTGACATATTGATGTGATCTAAATTGTGTTTATATAAATATAAATATAGACAGAATTTCCAAATTGTGTGATACTCGTTGTCTCAAATAATATTTGGTGCACATCAGACAGTATTTATAAGATGCCATAAAATAATGAGCAAGTGTTAAAATCACTTCTATCCCACAAGAGTGATAGGCCTACTTCAAAGACCAGTTGATCATTCACCTTAAAATACAAGTGACGTAGCCTACCCCTGAGTCTATACCAAAATTATGTTATACAATTTTTTTTCGGAAATATATTTTACACAATTAGTGACATTCACTTTCAATTTCATTTTCTTTCACCAGCAGAAATAAAATTATAAAGAAATTATAGTCACTGAAACGGCTACTGCCGGTTACCCTGGCTGTCGCAACCCACGTGATATTATAGGAGGTCTTCGAGTTTGGTATTGGCAGTAACTGCCAGTAGCAAGCATCAAAGAAGATCAAACCAGGATGATTTCTCCCTTTATAGGCAAAAAGATTGACACTGTCCAAATCAAACGTGAAAATCATCAACTGGGTGGTATTCAAATTAACAATTGGGGAAATTATCAACGTTTTAGCACCGAGGAAATATTAAACAAATCTAATTCAGCTTTGAATGATTTTACTCATAAAATTCATAGTCGAGTAGGACTTTAGGTCATGTGGTGCACTATGCAAAATGCATAATCCTAGACCTAGAGCTTGCTAAAATGCTGTCATCATGTTTCTTTTAACAAAATAGATTTCAAATAGGGCTATCGAGTGTACGGTTTGTATCGGTTTGTTTTACGACTAATGTACGGTTATTATGGTTAACAGCAACACTTAAGCCCAAAACACTGAAGTGTGACTATCACAGTTTATCAAGCTACAATTTGAGTGTATAGATCACAGTTGCATGCAGTTGGGTCAATGTCCTTGAAAACTCGCACATTTCTATGTATAAATGCCGATTACAACAAAAACAAAAAGGTTTAAAGTTGAGTGAATGGAACTGTGAACAGTACCTTGCATAATACACTATAGGTCTCTGCCGGCTGTATTTTCCAAGGGGACAATGGGTGTGTTTTCACGTGCAGATTTGAGGGTAATTTAAGTGTACGGTGTCCCTCGATATCGTCAGGTAAAGGGCGAAAGCAGAGGACATCACAGACACTTGTCGATTGCCTTGCTGACCAGGAGAGATTGAGCCAAGAGAGCAATAGATTTGGAGCAAAACAGGCTACAACCACCTGCCATGTGATGAAAGCGCTGCCTGATTCAAACATCCTCTTCACACATTAATGTTGTCCTTATTTAACACGTTTAAAGACATGCTCAAAAGTTACAGGCTTAGACGTGGAGTAATCTCAAGCAATCAAGACAGCAACGTCGAAAATGTATTCAGTCAAATACGAGAGTGAAAAGTTATTGAGCAACCGAACACAGTTAGAAAGTAATTCAAAACGTTACCCTTTGATAGTGAATCGCTATGCAGCGCGATGTGTAGCCTACTTAAAAATGTGGAGACAAATTACAGCACCATGGAGAGCGGCACCCCAGGACTACGTGAAAGGATAAACGTCACTTGTTGAAGTATGGGTCAATACCGTGCATCTTCAAAGGACAGTTATAAACCGTGCAAGTCCATTATCTTTGCTTGAAAAGTCAGCAAGTTATTAAATTAATTATTCAAATATTTGTTTGTTGTTCGATTTTCGCCCAGAAAAATCTGTTTGATGTTGTCCAGAAACATATTTTTGATGTATGCCTGTTTCATTTACACAATAGTATATTTCCCATCAGTTATACGGAATTGATCCAAAACGAAACCAGGGGAAAGTATAGGCCTGAAGCTCAGTTGACATGGAGGTATTCTCCATAGTCGATGCTCAAACGTGTACAGATAGACCAAAGTTGTACTGGATGTGTACAATGGTAATGAATGATAATCATTAGTACCTCAGTGATCGCTGCCAACGCAACAACAAATGTCACCCCCGATCTATTTGATTATCCATAAGGAAGAGAACAAACAATCCACTTGTGAGACACAGAAAAAGATCAAATGAACCGACTGAAAAAGACGCGTCTTCTGTGTCATCAGTAGGCATGGTTTAGTGAACTAGCGAACCCAGGAGAGCGGGTCGCCAAGCTAAAGGTTGAGCAACTCGGGGTACGGCTCCAAGATCTGACTGCATTCAAAGTTCAAATTTGCAGCATAGAGTGGAGGAATGTTATTAGCCTATATATTGAGGATTACCCAAACGTGAACATGAGAAAAAGTTTTCATGAGAATCATCAGCTTGTGACTGGGAGGTTCAGGGTCCACGAAAGGGCGCCTGTAAACCCAGCAATGATTTCCAAGAGATACACGAAAAGGCACAAAAAAAATTCATTTTTATCAGAGATGAAGTAGAGTACTTACTGTTGACAACCCTATATAGCACCAGTGCCATTCAAGTTGAAAAATATTTGACCTAACAGTTTTGACTAGCCTAATGAAAATGTTGTTTCCCCAATCAATTTCACCAACGTGTAGAGAATGTAAGTAACTTAAGTCGTGTAGAAGCAAATTGGTGGCTTATAGTAGACAGTTCATGCATGTCACTGATGGAATTTGCCCATGATTTGGACACAGACGAAAGCAGTAACTGAAAATAAGAAAAACACACGTTCATTGCTTTGGGACACTGATGTTGTCTATGTAACACCACATTAAACCACATTGAACCCTATCAAAAAATTCTGCATTGTCCACATTCTCAAAATGATCTTTCGCCTAATGAAGCATTGGCACTGCAAATTAATTCGTAAATTGAGTAATAATTGTTTATCATTATCAGTTATGTTATAGTATACTACTTTATTGGTGTTATTATAACTTCAGAACTTTGACAGAGTTCGAGCCAGCAATAGCTTAATGGCATTGTCGCGATATCCTCCACAAGGTTGGCAATAAAAACTTAAATAGTCGTGAATAGCTTTTCTGTGCCACTATCTTCACTGTGCAGATTATCAGCCGGAGCATCTACTTATCATGCTTTTTCATATTATATTTAGTCTCACCATTGTTCTCTTTAAGAACCGGGGTCATTTTTTGTGTGTGTCAGTCTTAAATTAGTGTTTCCAATTCGTTGAATTCAACTTTTGTTTTTTCCTGTTATTGTTCATTTATAGAACTGTCTCCTGTCTGACACCGCAGTCTGTAAACTTGGCTATTTCCTATTTTACATCCTCCCATACATAAATTATTTAATTTCAGTCCAATAAATGAAAGAAGCTTTACACAATGAAGCCCTATATTACAAAGTCTTTATTCTAATTTTCACTATTTGATAAGGGCATTATTTGTATAGACAACTTCCCGCAGTCTTGCTCGTTTCAATATGAGTGTACACTGGCAAATGTTGTTTTGTTATCCGGGCAAGTCTAGTTTTGACATTCGTTAAACGCCCCCCTCCCTCCCTCCCCACCCATGGCACAGCATGTACATTATGAGGGATCCGTCTGTTTAGAGTGGCTTAGAATACTGTCCCGTGATGCAGTAGGTATTGCGTGATGTAATTTCGCAGCAGATATAAATATCGTCCGCGAGGGAAAAGCGGCATGGCTGAGCTGCGCTTGCCTAGACGGCCAACGCTTCTCAACTTATCCTTGGACAAGTTCGACTCGAATCTATACACGTTACCTCGGAGAGGACAGTTAAACCAAGCAAGAATTGATGTCGCACCAAACGGAACTCGTCATCTTTGTCTTGGAATGAGCTTCTTTCTTTGCTTTTTTTCATTCGTTCATTTTGTCTTATTCGGAGTTCAAGGTAAAGGCCGGCACAGGGGTGATATTTTTAGTCCCCTAAACTCCCTCAACAAACACTGTAGGCTACTGCAGTGTTGGTAAGGATGGCCTTTCAATCGGCCTTCTTACCAATATTGGTCTTGGGACTGATGACTAGTTTGGTGCGTTGTGCCCCCTTCACTGGCAGGCTGAATGGCACGGTGGAACGACGCTGGGAGACACTGTACTCGCGGTCCTTGGCTCGGATCCCTGGGGAGAAAAGAGAGATAAACCGGGACAGCGACTATCTTATGGGCATTAAACGGCTACGACGCCTTTATTGCAACGTAGGAATTGGGTTTCATATTCAAGTTTCACCCGATGGGAGAATAACAGGGGTGCACAATGAAAACCGTTACAGTAAGTTCAAAATGATTATTTGCACTTTTATGCATAAGATTGCCTTCTGGCATTAGTCGCATGCGCCTCTTGTGCTGGCATTCCCAACCTGATCTCTGGCCTGCCTGGTCATTCCATGCACTTATCCCGTTCCCGTGCGAGCCATTGGTATTAGAATAGGCCTAGGCTATTCATAAAATTATAAAAATAAATACAAATATTTAATATACCATAACATATTTCATGCAATCAATTCTAAATAACTTTAGTGACTTACGCAAATGTTTTTTTTTTGTTATATGTATAAAAACACGTTTTTATGTGCCACTTGTGTATTCCAATTAGCCTATACTTATTTGAAGAGACTGCTAGATTGTGTCTTCATAAACATATTATCGCGATATGAATATATGGCATATTATGTAATAGTGTCAGTGTCGGGGCATGGGTATCTTGGAACTGTTTGAAATGCCTCACCAATGTGCTTCATTTGAAAGTGGAATAGATATGACTTGATTGCAGGATTAGAATGCGCCTCTTATTTCACTGCTGATGAAACATGTTGTCTGTGTGGCATCCGTGACATGCAGTGCTATGCTAGCTAGCTAAAAAGGCGATGCTCCGATTAAATAAATAGGCATAAGTGTCAAAGGAGCGAATAAGGTGGGCATGCGTTGGAACATCTGGAGGCTAAAAATGACGTGTGGGTGCTTTCCACTCTGAAACCAGTGTCTGAAATCAGAGATTTCTAGGAACCAAGCCAATATCCAATACGTCCTAACGTTAGAACGGAGATAAACCCATCTGTTACGGTAAATTAACCTCTTGGCCTTGCGTGTCAAATGAATGTCCGCTCGAGACAAAGTCATATTCAATTACATTTGCAGACACAAAGAATAACAAGCATTTATTTGTCCAACAGTTGTCATTGCAAATATGAACCGGTATCTTCAACGATATAATGTGACAAATACGCCCATATCGCCTATATCGACAAGGTCTGCCTGTGAACTTAAAGGTTGTTTTGTGTTCCCTTGGCCTATTTTGAGACATGGCATAAAATTCAAGGGAGATACATTACATAGGTTCTGTTTGAACAGCTCTAGTCGCCATAAAAAAAAAACGTTAAAAAAGGAGTCAGACACCATTCTGGCCTCAAAAGTCCAGGACCTAAAGCTCAAGTGAGGACTTAAATTGGACATAAGGTGACATATGATGGTTCAGTTAGGACACCTTTAATAATAAAAAAAAGCACAAGAACAGCATCAGAGGTCCATAGGCTGCTTGATTGACCTTAAAAAATGATGCCAATGTTTGTTAATGCACTGTCAAACATTTCCTGTAACATGTTCAGTAACTTACTGGCAGCAATTGGCTGGTAGGTTACTCTAATTTATTTTACAGTGCAGCTACTGTTATCAATTTTATGGTAATTCATTTTACTGTACCACAAATGTTACTATAATATACTTTACAGTATATCACTTGCACTTTACAGTATATTACTGTAATTACCAATGCAGCGACACAGTGTTCTTTGCAAGCTTTTATTTTTGACATTCTGTTAATTTAGCGGTGCTTTTGTCCTTAACAACTTACAGTCAGTGCATTCAACCAAGGTTCATAACAAGTAAAACGTCATAGCAAGTCAAATGTTTCTGTAACCATTACTGAAAATGTTGTTGTAGTTGAGAATACATTGGTCTTCAAAATAATTGTAATTACATCAAGATATCTTACGATAATTCTCGGACTATCTCTGGATAGTGCCAAAACAATTTTGTATTTTTAACCTTTATTTAACTAGGCAAGTCAGTTAAGAACAAATTCTTATTTACAATGACGGCCTAGGAACAGTGGGTTAACTGCCTTGCTCAGGGGCAAAACGACAGATTTTTTACCTTGTCAGCTCGGGGATTCGATCTAGCAACCTTTCGTTTACTGGCCCAACTCTCTAACCACCAGGCTACCCTGCCGCCCCAATACTGAGATATTCATGGTAACTTAATGCCAGAGCAATGCATCACAGTGCAATACGTTAAAAGTGACTATTAAACTGTAAGACAAGTATTTAGACAGTATTTTACAAGGGATTAGAGCTAGCAAGTTGGCTGTATGCATTTGCATATTAATGAATACTTGGTGTTTTCTATCACTTGCACTTCTAGAGGCCTAAACAAAGGCTTCCAAACTGGTCATGATTAGAGGTCAAAACAGGTCAAATGGACGTGGGTAAATATTCAACCATTAAAAGGTTTAAGACCAGTTACCACTCTGATCTGTTCCCTATATAAATTTCATTGTTAGGGAACTACGCCACATATAATTTAAATTGGTACACGACTCTCGCTATCAGATGCAACAAATATAGCCACAACAGCCTTCAAATATGTTAATGAGCCAGCGCTTCTTTTTCCTCCCACAATATTTCTCCACAATGCACAATAATTCACAGTATGCTGCAGGTAATACATAGCGGAACAGCAATACAGTACTTTATTGTTGAATTGCATTGAATATTTAATATTCACAATTGCTAATAGTGAATATTTAATTATATATTACACTATACCAGCTGATATTTGGTGTTTTATATCACGTGCACTTTAGGCCTTAACAAAGGCGTCTAAATTGACAGTGAGTACAAGCCTCTTTCTTGGAGGATGCATGCTTGCGCAATTTGAACCTTTGTTTCTGTCTCCAGACATGAGTGAAATCAACTGGCGCCGTGATGTGAAGTTAGTTGCATGTGAACCACATACAAGACTATTTGTTTTCTTCTTTCCAGGTCTCCTTGAGATATCTCCAGTAGAGAGAGGAGTTGTGACAATCTTTGGCGTCCAACGCGGTCTATTCGTGGCCATGAACAGCAAAGGGAAGCTGTACGGATCTGTGAGTGCACGAGAGGATTTACGGTTGATTTCCGCCGGTTGATGCTCTTATCCGTAGCCTACTCGATGACATGCCACCACTTGAGCTGTAGCAACCACTTCCTCTGCTACATCCACCACAGCACCCCCGACAGCTCCTTTCCATGTCACGTTGTTGGGCTAGGTTATGGCATGCTTCCAGTGCCTGGCCGTGTTTTCATTGTGGGCCGGATAAACCCAGGAACGGTAGCGCAGTAGATCATTCAGACTGCACATTCCATTCTTAGCATTGCCAGCCACCACATGCACTTACTGTCTTTCTCAGAGTAAAGATGAACTGGCCAAAAAAGACGACGCACACACACACGGCCTATAGACCCCACAACACAGCACATTCATTAATGTTCTTGATGGGATAGTTAAATAGTTGGATTGCGGCTCTTACAGAATCGTTTTTTTTCACCTGCCCCGGTTATCCCTACCACTCAAAAGCATCAACATCAAAGACAAAACCATGCAGTCTAATGGACTAGCCTACCCCTATGTCATTCATTAAGGATATATGGAATATAACTGTTAAGAGACATAATAAAATATTTTGTCAAGTTTCAATATCCACAAAGTAGGTCACGTCTATGCCATTATACTGCTCACACTAAACATATAGCCTATAATTAAACATCTTTCTAATCTTCTCTGTTTTTAGGTTCATTACAACAACGACTGCAAATTCAAAGAAACTCTCCTGGCAAATAATTACAATGCTTACGAATCGGTGGCATACCCGACGATGTACATTGGACTAAGCAAGACTGGTAAAACAAAAAGAGGAAACCGAGTGTCACCAGCCATGACAGTGACGCATTTCTTGCCGAGAATCTGAGTCACTCAGAAATAGACTTAACCTCAATAAGGTGGGGTGAGGGGGACTCAAAATGATGCACTTTCAACTGGAGTTTTATGCAAGACTGAGTGTATCATGCCGTTGAAATTGTATGTATACGTTTGTATATCATTTTATTTATTATGTAAAACAATTTTGTGTTTGGGGGGGAAACAGGTCCTCACATGAGGGGGAATTTCAGAAATCAACACATTTATTTAAGTGTTTTAATTTATCAGAAGTCTGCTGCTATTAAGTGTTTGGGTAAGTGAGATTCCTTTGTATAATTATGGTTTTCTTTGCACTGTTTATAGACAAAATATTCTACAGCGACAGAGCAAAGGATACTTTTATATTCTTTTTCTTCTAGGGAAATAACTTTAAAGTCTTAGACCGAAGTTCAAACAAGTGAAATTAGATCAAATGATTGGTTTTAGAAGCAGAAGCAATTGTCCAATGGCAGGACTCTTTGTATGGCTTTGGAGTCTAATTGAAACAGTATCAGCTTGCTACTGGTTACAGAAAGAGCCACGTTGAAGTCCTACCCTCTCAAATCTGTTTTTAGCTCTGCCAGGTGGTTGAACTTTGAACTTTTCTGCAGTCAATCTTTGTCACATCTATAAGACTCTGGGTAGAGAGAGGCATCTTCTTGACATTGTATAAGCAGAGAATTTGAGAGTTTAAAGGCAAGGTCAGTGTACTGACACACAAGGCAGAAACCATAGCCATGGCTCTTTAACATACAACTTTTATGATGGGGAGTAAAACACTCAAAGTCCTCAGTAGTATGGAAAATATATGGATCTCAAAAGGATTCATTGAAATCATCGCAAGTTCAGCATCAGAGCTCCTCGCTGAGTGCAAAAAAAAAGAAGGCAAGATAATGTAAGGATTGTCAAAAGGTTATGTTTTCCCCCAGTTGGTACACCGAAAGGCTATACATTATTTTGGGGGACATGTATCGCCACCCATTTTTTCACATTGCCCCACTTTCCTTGTTATCTATCCTCTACCTCACATATTCAACAAACCCCACCCCCCCAAACTTTTCTAGAGTTTGTCCTGAAGTAATTCTATTGAACCAGTTTGAGATTAGCCCCAATCTCTTCTCAGAGCACCATGCCATAGGCAGAAGTTCAGGCAGCCATTTCGTCCCAGTTGCGCCCTGTCACGTTTGGGCTATCTTTACCCTGTGATTTACTTTTAGAAAGGATGATCATGATGGGAATATTTACAGACAGCTGTTAGACTGCACTATATGCTTAACCAGTAACCCTATATTTTTCTTTATATATTTTGTAAATATAACCCCTGGTAACTGGCAGAGCATAGCGATGCTGCTTCAAAGTCTGTTTTTCCGCCTTTGGGAACATTCATTCACAGACGAAGGGGTTTGACCGGGAGATGGCCCATGCCAGAGAGTGTCTCTCTCTCTATAATCCCAGTCGGTATTCACGTAATAATAAGGAATTCCCTCAACCACAGCCACAAATTGGGGAAAACCATCATTCTTTCCTATTGACCCCCATTGTAAAAGAGGCAACTGTTTTTTGCCATACAGAAATAACAAAACATTGCTGAAAAGCCGTTGTGTTGTTCAATGTAACCAGGCCAAAGGCCCTGACCTATGGTTCGCAATGCTCCCATGTAGGGAAATAGAGCCTGCGAGAAGAGCCCTGTGCTGTGGCTTCAGACTATTTGGCGTTGGAGAGTGGGAAATGTGGGGACCCGTTGTCCAGGTAGGCTACTCGTAGCTATGTGTGTGGAAAACATTTCATCGCAGGTAAGACCTTTAACTTGATTAGTATAGTCCGTTTGTAACTCCACTCACTACTTGTAGCTGTATAGTCCGTTTGTTTTTGTTGTTGGTCTTGGCTAACGTTCGCTAGCTAGCACTCACTCACATGGCTGCAAGCACTGTCACGAAAAGTGGCACGAGGGATGACCTACAATATTACATTTTCTCTAAGTATTGAGTGTTGAAAAGTTATCTTGAGGCATGTTGTACTTTTCTTAAATGCAGTTTTGTAATGGACTAAAACAAGCGGACAACAAGAAAATTGCGTTTGAAAATGTAGAGTATTTACTCTGAGCCAATAGGTCAACCTATGTCACCACCGGTTGTTTTCCCCACAAGTGGGCAGGGCTGCAACGTTCTATCTAATACCAACTGGGACTATTAGAATAGTTCTAGATTGTACGTTGGTGTTCATTCTCGTCTGAGAGGGTTCCATCTCAGGTTCAACATTCCACATACCGTGGCAGTTTACAATGTAACAGTACTGATTTTAGACAACTCAAACTGGAAGCGATGGCCCCATTGTTCTATATTCAATAGAACAATAGTAACAATTAGCGTCCAAATCCTGAGAAATCTAATGAGGCGTAACTTTGACACAGCAAATAGCTTTGCTAAGTGCAGTCAAGGAAAAAGACATCACTGGCTAGTAGTAAATAATGGAATGGCTGGAGCGCCAGCAAATATCTCAGGGTGTTGTTGGTGAACTCTCTGTGTCCACGTCTAAACACCTGCTGTGGGAGTCTATGTCTCTCGCAAAACAATCCTATCCCGGATCCCGTCTCTTCCCCTTCAAAAAGACACGAGCACATGGCAGCCAAAACGAGTCAAGACTATGATGCTCTTGCATACCATCCAGCTCCTGAGACTGACTAGTCAAAGAGCTAGCCAACGCTGTACCTGACTTAATATTGTCACAGATGACCTGGATGCTCAAACCCCTGTTGTTAATATTATTTAGTCACCCGAGACACCAGGCTGCACTGCCAATCTCATAACTATTTTCCTTTGCCACAGCTGTGCCAAACGTTCCCCAATTAGACTGTTTTGCACGGCTCACCATAATGTTTACAAAAGACCGAGAAGCCACTGGCAAATATTCTGTGACCTCTCCCTTCAACCCTGTTCCAACCCCAGGAGAGTCACCTCATTTGCTTATACGGCAAGTGTACAAGCAACACGACACAATGTACCCGAAATGTGCACCTCATAGACGAGACAGTTTGAACAATTGTTCAGACATTTAATCTATCCCTTGATGCGACAGAGACAATAGTGTAATATGCAGAATAACGAGCATGTTTCGGTGTTTAAAATGTTCATTGTCTATCGTCTTCTAGGGGTGCTTATCTCTTCCATTGCTGTGCTGTTTCTGCATCCAGGGGAGGGCTCTTGGGTCTCAAGTAACAAGTGTCTTTGAGTCGTGTGGTCTTGTTACTCTTGTTTCCATTGTCTTTAAAAACATATATATTTACTAGATATTATCTGTAGTTTTATACAGGTCTTGTTGAATACATTGATGTATGTGCTGTGCACATGACTATTGCCTAACTTAAATTTGAAGTTAATAAAACTCCCAATGTTGTAAAATGACTCTTTCATGTCTGAACCCTTGATGGTTGAAAGTCTTCACATACTAATACTGGTCTCTGACAACATCAATTGTACAATAATTTCACTGAATGGTTCAGAAAGAAGTGTGATTACATAGGAGTTCAGCATTCCAATGGTTCTCTAACTCACAGAATTTCAAACTGTTACATCAAATTCCATTTGATCTATCGTACTACAATACACATTATTCGATAGAGAAACCAGAAATATATTTGTCGAGGAGAGGAGAGCAAGTTGTGTAAAATTCCAAGTTATTTCTTTGTTGAACTGTCCATTTTGATAAATACCTCAAAGAAAAATAGCCTGGGAAGAGTGAGACAGGTGTGGCCACTCAATACACATGTATTTCTGTCCACTGGGTAGCTCGAGCTAAATGGAGCCTTGTCTTTGCCTGAAAGAATGACAGCTTTCTGCTCAAGTAAACTGAGGCGGCAATGTTTATGGATTGTAAAACTATCCCTAAAAATACTGGCTACACTCCATCTATATGCCCTGTCTCTATTGTCTGTCAACCAAACAATCATCCATCCACCCACGGGCCAACACGTCTTTCTATTTCAGATGTGCCTTTCAAGTTCTGTAAAACACAAAAGACTACACAGAGACAGCCAGGAAAACCTGCAACGATGTGTTCGCTAACAGAGATGGGTACGAAACTTGGGCTTGTAAGGGCTTGTAAAAGTAAGCATTTTACTGTAAGGTCTACCTACACCTGTTGTATTCGGCGCATGTGACAAATACAATTTGATTTGATTCGAATGGTTGTTCGATGGTCCTATGTAAATAGGCAGCAAGGTGTTAAGAGGATTCCAGCGAGGTAGAATGAAAGCAGCCCGTTCTACATTTCCAATGTGATTTCGTCCCTCTGCCACACTGCCCGAACAGAGTTCAGTGAATACTAGGGGTTTCAGCACTGGAGAACTGACATAAGGCATGTGATATGAGGTAGAATATCAAAGTATTTGTGAAACAAACAGCAAAACTAAAAATGTAGTTTGCAAAAATGCAAAATAAAAGTGAACATGCAGAATTGTGAAGGGTACAGGCAATCTCCACAAATGACGTTTTTCACGGCCAAAAGCTATTTAAGACTGACACCTGCACGCATGCACCTCCAACAGACACATTATACACACACATCAGTATTTGTAACTCCAAGATCATCAACAGTGTCCAAAGCCATCCGTGTAGATACCAGTTGTAAAGATTCAAACATGCTGCAGTGGGATGGGGCCAGGAGTGTTGCTGACTGGCAGGGGCACCTTGAGCACTTAGTTATCCAGGCCCCCTCACAGAGTCCCTGGATTCCATGGGTATCGCACCTCCTAAGCCCCAGCTTATAGGGTTTTGCTGCTTTATCCAGCCGGCAAACACAACGGAAGCCTGAGTCTTTAACGCCAGTGAGGCTGGATCATCTCTGGGGGAAAGGGGCAATGAGAGGAGATGGATGAAGCCACTCGGGGCTCAATTGTTCCCTACTGTCAAAACAAAATGAGATTTTATGGGGCTATCCCTCATAAGCGCAGAACAGAGAGGATGAAATGGGAATGCTTCTGTTGGTTGTTTTCATTTACTAAGGTTATTCCCTGCTATTCAACCACAATATAGATGCTTCGGATTGACTAACTTCTCTCAAGAAATAAATGAGTGGAGTTTTGATCGATGGCACTATGGCACTTTTAATTGTCTCAGACAGAGCAAAGCAAAACAAAAGAGCGAGGCGCTGAAGCACATCAGCCAGGCAAGGATATTCAAATAGCCACACCTGGCCAAAACCACATGCAAACAACTGTTTGTGCTAATAAACACGTGGTGTACTATCAGGTGACTGGCTCCTCAGTGTTACCCTTGGTTTAGCTTTATTCAGCCATGATAGTAGGCAGCATCTTTGGCAAACAGTGTGTTTGGCAGAACTTGGCACACGGGAGGGCATCAGAGCCAAGGCGTGTCACACTGCTGCCCATTTCAGAGACATATTTTTATATCACATAATGTTTCAGTGTAACACAGTTATTAAAACCTTGATAGTGTCTCACTTGAAATGTACTACGACACTGACTGAGTAATCTTTTTGTTCTAAATGGCTAGATCTATGGATTAAATTAGCCAAAACCCGACTTGAAGTTCAGTACTTTTCTTCAAGTCGAAATGCACTCCACCCATGTTTGCACCGCGGTGACGAGCGCAGGATATGGCTCGAAAACATACTTCAATCCAGGGATGGAAGATGTCGCTGTACTCCTAATTATCCCATTATCCGAAATGACAAATCGAGAAGATTAAAATACTGCTCGTTTTTTTATTAAACTGCTTTTTTCCATCCTACCTTAAGCATTTACTAGCATGAGGACGAAAAAGTCAGTTACAAACGAGCAGTATTTAAATCTTCGTGATTTGTCATTTCGGATAATGGGATTGAGATATGTTTTCGACTCATATCAGCTGATCTGCCTGGGGGTCTGGGCCAAAGGGAGTAAAGGGGAACTTAGAGAGGGTGTTTGTACCCCATACTCTCTTTGTAGGGCCAGCTGTGAAGTGTCTATTTGAGATCCTCCAGATGTTTTCCTATAAAGTCAAGTTACTTCAAAAGGTGCTGAAAAGACCCCCCCCCCCTTTCACTTCCATGCTGTGTAATGCTTTCTGTACTGGGGCATTTAGGAAATGACATGGACCATTGCCCTGTAATCATGGAGCCGATGGTCACCATTTCAGCAGAAACAGTGGAGGTTATCCTATCCTATGTTATCCTATGCTACAATAAAACTACAAATAAAACTACAATGTATGTATAATGGCAGATGGATGTTGCCTGCCAGTGAGTGCATTAGCAGAGCAATCAACTCTCATTTGATGTGACATCAGGATGACCACATAGGTCAATCGTACTGTACATCAGTAGGCCTATGAATGTCACATCCTCTGCACTGCATCACACAGAAGCCATGCATTCATTTGAGCATGACACCATTTTTCTAAAGTCTTTCACCAGACAGTTTGGCCTGGCAAGAGAGCCTAGTTTAACTGTGACTCAGGCAGTGCGACGCCTTCATCCAAAGCATAAAGGCGTTCTTTCAAATGTCACCATCAGGTCACAGCACCGGATTGCCGTGCAGGCCTTCAATTCACTATTGTTAAGGAGGCCATTGGTCAAGGCACGCCAACTGACTTACGGCTCGTGTTCACTAGCACATGGTAAATTGCCTCGTGCTGCTTAGGCTGCCCAGAGTGGCTTGCTTGTGGGAGTGCTGGCAGCATATGGCAGCACATTCGAATGTGAGTCAAGAATTCAGCATAGCAAGTTTGTATGAAGGTCTGGTTATTAAAATGGGTAAAAAGTTCAATAGTAATATGCACTAAAAGGCTCTGGTGACAAACAAACTTTGCTGCCCTGTTTCCCATTGTCCACATGGCTGGGAGAACCTATTGAAGTAAGTAAATGCATTTCGAAAATGTAAAAAAACAAACAATGTGTTATTAGCTAACTAGCTACAGTGCAGACTAACTCAAATTAGCTGCTAACATAGCTAGTTAACTATCTAGCCAACTTTACATACTGTATAGATAGCTAGCTAAGTGAATTAAATATCACCAGCCACCTAACTTAATATTAGTTAGCTATATTGGTGTATGTATCACTGTTGAAAAAAAAAAACCAAATGCATTTGTAGGTAGCTAGCTAACAGCCATGGAGGAGGGTGAAAGGATAGCATCCCCAACTGTCAAAGTGAGAGAGTAGGCTATTCTGGATAGGGCAGGTACTTTGGTGTAGTTCCAGTCCCTAGAAGTGAGGACAGATATAAAAGTAAGATAATATTCAGTGCGGTCTAATTTTGAGTATACTGAAGTCTGTTTCTTGTGAGGTTTTCTGCCCTCAGATATAGAGAGCTGTGAAAGCCTGTCTGCAGATGTAGAGGTTGCAACGAAGAGCAGTGGTTCTCAGTCCTGGTCCTGGGGACTCAAGGGTGCACATTTTTTGCTTTTACTTTAGCACTGTACAGCTGATTCAAATGATCAACTCATCATCAAGCTTCAAGTGGTATTTATGTATACATTTGTGATGCTATCCTTGATATGATCCTGCTATTGTCACATGTTACACATGCACATGTGTTTGCACATGCATCTATCAATCCAATGTTATCATGATTTGTTATAAGGGATATTATACTTCAGTAATCCACAATGATCTCATGATGTACTATAAGTCTAATAATGACATTATCTTCCATATTCCTACAGATACCTTGTCACTGGAGATTTCCTTCAAAACGATTGCCTAGTTACCGTATAGGGCACTGCAAGGTTGGGTGACCAGGGCCATCTGGGACTGCCTCCTGGAGGAACTCAGGAGTGTCCTGCGTAACTTTATGAGGATGGACACGAGGACCAGGAGGGGATCTGAAGCTCGCCCCTGTGTGCCAGAGGAGAAGTCTGCTGCTCTGCAGGATGTTTCAAGGATGGGGTCCAACAATGCAGCAAGAGAGGCAAGATCGGGAGATCTTCACCTCCTACTTCTTCGAAGAGGGTGCTGTTCCCTGACAACACCATAGACTACACTATGCACAACCAAAGCCTCTTTTAAGAGCAATCCGCAATGCAATAAGAGTATTGTACCATTTACTTAGCTATGTCAACTACATTTACTCAATTCCCAATTTCTCTCCCTTTGATTTCTACTTCTCAGGTGAGGGTGTTGTTTAGGTAAGGGTGTGGTGTCTGTACAAAAACAAAACAGGCTATTTTAAGTCACCCACACTGAAAAAATGTAGAACAATTGGACACCCCAGAACCCACACATACACACTCATGTATCAATCTGATTGATGGATTTTGTTGTGCAGTAAGCAGGCTCAAGTGGGCAGGCTCTGGTGTATAAGATGGAGCTGAAGAAGAAGGCAGACATTTTACGTGCCCCCAGCCGATTGTGTTTTTTGTTTGTAACTTATTTTTGTACTTATTTTGTACATAATGTTGCCGCTACCGTCTCTTATGACCGAAAATAACTTCTAAACATCAGGACTGTGATTACTCACCACGGATGAGCAGAATCCTTGTTTCCCTTTCATGACTCTGACGAGCCCAACGCAAAGGATATACTGCTTACTTGGGAACAGGCCCTCATCCCCGTGATCTGCGTGAAGAGGAGGCTGAGAATGATGGGCCGAAGAGAGGGCTGCCTTCTGAGAATTTGTAGGCGATCGAATAAACCCCCACTTCCATCCATTCTGCTAGCAAATGTGCAATCCTTGGAGAATAAAATTGACGAGTTACGTGGAAGATTAAACTACCAATGGGACATTAAAAACCGCAACATCTTATGCTTCACGGAGTCATGGGTGAACGAAGACAATATCAACATACAGCTGGCTAGTTATACGATGTACCGGCAGCATGGAACAGCAGTGTCTGGTAAGACAAGGGGCGGCAGACTATGTATTTTTGTAAATAACAGCTGGTGCACAATATTGAAGGAAGTCTCGAGCTATTGCTCGCCTGATGTAGAATATCTCATGATAAGCTGTAGACCACACTACCTACCGAGAGAGTTTTCATTGGTATTCTTCGTAGCTGTTTACATACCACCACAGTCAGAGGCTGGCTCATTGAAGGAGCTGTATTCTGCCATAAGCAAACAAGAAAACGCTCACTCAGAGGCGGCGCTCGTAGTAGCCGGGGAATTTAATGCAGGGAAACTTAAATCCATTTTACCAAATTTCCATCAGCATGTTAAATGTGCAATCAGAAGAAAAATAACTCTGGACCACCTATACTCCACACACAGAGATGCAGCCAAAGCTCTCCCTTGCCCTCCATTTTGCAAATTTGACCATAATTCTATCCTCCTGAGTCCTGTTTATAAGATCAAATTCAAGCAGGAAGCACAAGTGACTAGATCAATAAAAAAAAGTGGCTAGATTAAGCAGATGCTAAATTACAGGACTGTTTTGCTAGCACAGACTGGAATATGTTCCGGGATTCCTCTGATGGCATTGAGGAGTACGCCACATCAGTCATTGGCTTCATCAATAAGTGCGTTGATGACGTCGTCCCCACAGTGACCGTACGTACATACCCCAACCAGAAGCCATCGATTACAGGCAGCATCCGTACTGAGCTAAAGGCTAGAATTGCCGCTTTTAAGGAGCGGGACTCTAACCCGGAAGCTTATAAGAAATCCTATCGCCCCGACGAATCATCAAACAGGCAAAGCGTCAATACAGGACTAAGATCGAATCATACTACACCGGCTCTGATGCTCGTCGGGTGTGGCAGGGCTTGCAAATCATGACAAACTACAAAAGAAGCACAACCGAGAGCTGCTCAGTGACACAAGCTTACCAGACGAGCTAAACTACTTCTATGCTCGCTTCGAGGCAAATAACACTGAAACATGCATGAGAGCACCAGCTGTTCCGGAAGACTGTGTGATCACGCTCTCTACAGCCGATGTGAGTATGAACCTTTAAACAGGTCAACATTCACAAGGCCGCAGGGCCAGACGGATTACCAGGACGTGTACTCCGAGCATGCGCTGACCAACCAGAAAGTGTCTTCACTGACATTTTCAACCTCTCCCTGTCTGAGTCTATAATACCAACATGTTTTAAGCAGACCACCATAGTGCCTGTGCCCAAGAACACTAAGATAACCTGCCTAAATGACTACTGGCCCGTAGCACTCACATCTGAAGTAATGAAGTGCTTTGCAAGGCTGGTCATGGCTCACATCAACACCATCATTCCATGAAACCCTAGACCAACTCCAATTTGCATACCGCCTCAACAGATCCACAGATGATGCCATCTTTATTGCACTCTACACTGCCCTTTCACACCTGGACAAAAGGAACACCTATGTGAGAATGCTATTCATTGACTACAGCTCAGCGTTCAACATCATAATGGCCTCAAAGTTCATCAATAACCTAAGGAACCTGGGACTAAACACCTCCCTCTGTACCTGGATCCTGGACTTCCTGACAGGCCTCCCCCAGGTGGCAAGGGTAGGTAACAACACATCCGCCACTCTCAGGGGTGCGTGCTCAGTCCCCTCCTGTACTCCCTGTTCACTCATGACTGCACGGCCAGGCACGACTCCAACACCATCATTCAATTTGACACAACAGTGGTAGGCCTGATCACCAACAACGATGAGACAGCCTATAGGGAAGAGGTCAGAGACCTCTCCCTCAAAGTGATCAAGACAAAGAAGATGATTGTGGACTACAGAAAAAGAGGACCGAGCACACCCCCATTCTCATCAATGGGCTGCAGTGGAGCAGGTTGAGAGCTTCAAGTTCCTTGGTGTCCACATCACCAACAAACTAACATGGTCCAAGCACACCAAGACAGTCATGAAGAGGGCACGACAAAACCTATTCCCCCTCAGGAGACTAAAAAGATTTGACATGGGTCCTCAGATCCTCAAAAGGTTCTAGGATGCACCATCGAGAGCCTGGTTGCATCACTGCCTGGTATGGCAACTGCTCAGCCTCTTACCGCAAGGCACTACAGAGGGTAGTGCGAATGGCACAGTACATCACTGGGGCCAAGCTTCCTGCCATCCAGGACCTCTATACCAGGCAGTGTCAGAGGAAGGCCCTAAAAATTGTCAAAGACTCCAGCCACCCTAGTCATAGACTGTCCTCTCTGCTACCGCATGGCAAGTGGTACCGGAGCACCAAGTCTAGGTCCAAGAGGCTTCTAAACAGCTTCTACCCCCCAAGCCATAAGACTCCTGAACATTTAGTCAAATGGCTACGCAGACTATTTGCATTGCAACCCCCCTCTCCCCCACTTTACACCACTGCTACTCTCTGTTGTCATCTATGCATAGTCACTTTAATAACTCTACCTACATGTACATACTTCCTCAACTAACCGGTGCCCCCGCACACTGCCTATCTAAGGTCTTCGAAAGCCAAGTCAACAAACAGGTCACTGACCATCTCGAATCCCACCGTACCTTCTCCGCTGTGCAATCTGGTTTCCGAGCCGGTCATGGGTGCACCTCAGCCACACTCAAGGTACTAAATGATATCATAACCGCCATCGATAAAAGACAGTACTGTGCAGCCGTCTTCATCGACCTCGCCAAGGCTTTCGACTCTGTCAATCACCAAATTCTTATCGGCAGACTCAACAGCCTCGGTTTTTCGGATGACTGCCTTGCCTGGTTCACCAATTACTTTGCAGACAGAGTTCAGTGTGTCAAATCAGAGGGCATGCTGTCCGGTCCTCTGGCAGTCTCTATGGGGGTGCCACAGGGTTCAATTCTCGGGCCGACTCTTTTCTCTGTATATATCAATGATGTTGCTCTTGCTGCGGGCGATTCCCTGATCCACCTCTACGCAGACGACACCATTCTATATACTTTCGGCCCGTCATTGGACACTGTGCTATCAAACCTCCAAACGAGCTTCAATGCCATACAGCACTCCTTCCGTGGCCTCCAACTGCTCTTAAACGCGAGTAAAACCAAATGCATGCTTTTCAACCGATCGCTGCCTGCACCCGCATGCCCGACTAGCATCACCACCCTGGATGGTTCCAACCTTGAATATGTGGACATCTATAAGTACCTAGGTGTCTGGCTAGACTGCAAACTCTCCTTCCAGACTCACATCAAACATCTCCAATCAAAAATCAAATCCAGAGTCGGCTTTCTATTCCGCAACAAAGCCTCCTTCACTCACGCTGCCAAGCTTACCCTAGTAAAACTGACTATCTTACCGATCCTCGATTTCGGCGATGTCATCTACAAAATGGCTTCCAACACTCTACTCAGCAAACTGGATGCAGTCTATCACAGTGCCATCCGTTTTGTCACTAAAGCACCTTATACCACCCACCACTGCGACTTGTATGCTCTAGTCGGCTGGCCCTCACTACATATTCGTCGCCAGACCCACTGGCTCCAGGTCATCTACAAGTCCATACTAGGTAAAGCTCCGCCTTATCTCAGTTCACTGGTCACGATGGCAACACCCATCCGTAGCACGCGCTCCAGCAGATGTATCTCACTGATCATCCCTAAAGCCAACACCTCATTTGGCCGCCTTTCGTTCCAGTACTCTGCTGCCTGTGACTGGAACTAATTGCAAAAAATCGCTGAAGTTGGAGACTTTTATCTCCCTCACCAACTTCAAACATCAGCTATCCGAGCAGCTAACCGATCGCTGCAGCTGTACATAGTCTATAGGTAAATAGCTCACCCTTTTTCACCTACCTCATTCCCATACTGTTTTTATACTGTTTTTATTTATTTACTTTTCTGCTCTTTTGCACACCAATATCTCTACCTGTACATGCCCATCTGATCATTTATCACTCCAGTGTTAATCTGCAAAATTGTATTATTCGCCTACCTCCTCATGCCTTTTGCACACATTGTATATAGACTGCCCATTTTTTCTACTGTGTTATTGACTTGCTAATTGTTTACTCCATGTGTAACTCTGTGTTGTCTGTTCACACTGCTATGCTTTATCTTGGCCAGGTCGCAGTTGCAAATGAGAACTTGTTCTCAACTAGCCTACCTGGTTAAATAAAGGTGAAATAAAAAATAAATTAAAAAAACATTGACTCTGTACTGGTTCCCCCCATGTATATAGTCTCGCTGTTGTTATTTTACTGCTGCTCTTTAATTATTTGTTACTTTTATCTCTTATTCTTATCTGTATTTGTTGGTTAGGGGCTTGCTAGTAAACATTTCACTGTAAGGTCTACATCTGTTGTATTCGGCGCATGTGACTAATACAATTTTATTTGAATTGTGGCTCCTTCCACCTTCAAAGAATAGGCAAGAGGGCCAACCATGGAGAATAGTAAGACACTTCATTATTTCTATAATTACGCTATATTGTTTGTCCTCGTGTGTTTGTGCATGTTTTTCAGCATAAAGTACTCTGCAGCCACTTAGCGTGGACACCAGGTGAGGCCACACACACAGATTACTGTTGAACACTGTCTCTTTAACTACCTTATTTTTTCAATAACGGTCTCTCTCCTTCACATCATCCCTCTCTCCCCCTTCTCCCTAAATAATCTAGGTTATATCAGCTGTGTCGGTAAACCCCTCCTGCATTTGAACTGGCTACATAGAGGACACAGCATGATCAGAGTTGAGTGGTCACTTGGTCGGGTCAACAGGAAGTATTATTAAAGAGATGCTTTGCATTGAAATACAGATAGAGATGCAGTAGTCCCAGAGTTAATGATCCAAGGTCAGTTTTGCATTTCACCTCCTGATGATTGATGACTGACAGTGTTAGAATAAAGAAAAAACACTAGGCTTAAATATGCTCTTAAACATGCTCTCTCATCTGTTTCTCATCTGCAGGTATGTTTTGATGTGAGAGAGGATGCCAACCCCGAGTACCGTCATCGCCACCTCACCCGCTCTTAAGATAACCTTTGGGCCGACTGGGAGCCCAAGGCTGTTTAGGAGACACCACTAGAGACACTATTATATAATTGTGATGAACTGAGAGAATATTATGGTACCACTGTGATTCATATGCTGCCTTCCCCTTCTGACTTTTACACCTCTCTCGCCACCTCGTATTTCTTCCTCTGATTTTATCATGCACAACAGATGTGCATTGAAGTTCAGTTTGAACATGTATTTATAATATAATATAAAAATTATAATATTTCTAATGCATGTATTATGTATTTATAACACTTGGATAATGAACTTCTTTCAATAAAGCATTTGTCACGCCCTGGCCTTAGTATTTTGTGTTTTCTTTATTATTTTGGTCAGGCCAGGGTGTGACATGGGTATTTATGTGGTGTGTTTTGTCTAGGTTTTTTTTGTAGGTTATGGGATTGTGGTTAGTGAAGTAGTCTAGGTAAGTCTATGGTTGCCTGAAGTGGTTCTCAATCAGAGGCAGGTGTTTATCGTTGTCTCTGATTGGGAACCATATTTAGGCAGCCATATTCTTTGAGTGTTTCGTGGGTGATTGTTCCTGTCTCTGTGTTTGTTTGCACCAGATAGGGCTGTTTCGGTTTTTCACAGTTCTTGTGTTTTGTATATTGTTTGTATTTTCATCTTTATTAAAGATGTATAAAAATAACCACGCTGCATTTTGGTCCTCCTCTCTTTTGACAGAAGAAAGCCGTAACAGCATTTCACATTCTCTACTGGTTGAAATTAAGTCTCTCATTTGATGAAATACTACACCTATCCTGTGTTTATCAGATCAATGCAGATGAAGGAAATTAGATATTGAGATGAACCGGTTTTAGAGTATTTACATGATGCATAAGAAGTGTAGTGTACTGTTTTTTTAAATTATATTTCTGAATATATGAATTACAAATCAGCCTTTAACTAGTTAAATCCTGTTTCTAGTGTGTTAGTTACCATGTGTAACCATTGATGTCCCAGGACCAAGATTGGTAAACACTGTTGAAGTGTATGATTGTAATGCACACATGCAGACAGAGCATCATTCAAATACTGGAATTTGATACTCCTGGTATTGGATATGACTGAACAATTATCTCAGACATTCATACCTGAACTGCACCTTTATTTGCCAAAGTAGAGTACATGATTAGGGAATATATTAAATGTACAGGCTACAATGTGAGGATCCCATGCATGGTAATAACTACATGTATATACGACTTGCATCCTTGGCACAAAGTTATATTATATTCTACTCAATCCATAGGCTTCGTAAATGTCATTCAGACTGTTTTGAAGTTGATACAACTGGCTATGATAGCTGAGGTTCATAGCTAGGTTCTAAACTAATATGTATACCAATTCTGTTCCATACACATATCGGCTACATAGCTTGCGACACATCCATAGGCATACAGGTATTTTTATCCTCCACTGTACAATAAGCAAGAAAATAATGATCTAGCTAGGTTACCTCATCCATCTGCATTGCATGGCAAATATTTTTTATCTATTTAACCTTTATTTAACTAGGCAAGTCAGTTAAGCGCAAATTCTTATTAACAATGATCGCCGACAGTACACCGGCCAAACCCGGACAACGCTGGGCCAATTGTGCGCCGCCCTATGGCAGGCTGGACAATAGAACGAGTCCAAATTCACCCAAGGCTGAAAACGGAAATTGAACTTTGGCTAAACTGGAACACGAGCGAATTGATTGAATCGAGCGTTTGTAGACCCTATTTTGACTGGAATTATGCTTAGAATTCCATTTTGCGTAAATGGCACAAAAAAATGTATCCCTTTTCACATTACCACTACAATTTGTTTTTAGGACGAAACTGAAGAAGAAAAAACTACTGTAGAAAGTCAACATACGCACATCGATGGTGTCAACTGTGCTCATTGTCTGCATAACGAGGAAGTAGAAAACGAATTGCAACTAAGGACTATTTTTGGTCTAACGATCGATGACAACGAGATACACTGCCCAGCCTTACATAATTCGATAGAAGAGATTATCCTGATTAATATGGTGTCCTACTTGAAAAAATGTAAATATACACATTGAGAGATATTTGGCGAAATAGACATACATACCCCTATTTCCCCAAAACAGTGGCAGTCTTAAAATTCTAAGAAAGAGTCTTTTATTTAAGCAGTTTAACATTTATTTAGTACCATTTGCCTTTTTGCGTTTAAACATTTTGTAGTTTGCGGTTAAGAGCGTTGGGCAGTAACTGAAAGGGGGCTAGTTCGAATCCCTGAATGGACTAGGTGAAAAATCTGTCGAAACCTTGAGCAAGGCACTTAACCTTAGTCGCTTTGGATAACAGCATCTACTAAATGACTAAAATGTAAACTAGGCCTCTATCTTAAAGTGTGGCAATAATTGATGAACTTTTCATTATTCACAGATCTACTCCTCTGATGACATGGTGGGCAGACAGACTCCTCTGATGACAGGCAGGCAGGCAGCACACTCAGGAAAACGAACTGTTTAGCAAAGCAAAGGCTCTTTTGAGAGCTACCAGATTTATAATGAAAAACAACACATTTTTAGTGTCTGTGTCCAGTGTCTGTGTTTATATGTTAAGGGGGTGTCACTTTCGCAGATAATGTCACCCATCTAAATAAATCGTTTTTAAAATTTAAAATAATAAACTAAATGTATGGTGTTTATGTCTGTTTCATGGTTTATTATGGTTTATATTGTTATTTTACGGTTGTAAGTGATAAAATGAATGAGAAAATTTTATATTTTGCCATTTGGAGTAATTACCACTTCATTACGGATATACAATTTATTCAGTACTGCAGTTGCTAAATAATTCCAATAGATGGCAGCATAAGATCACGAATGAAATTTCAGAAGATTCGTTTTCTCCCTGGAGACACCACTCCCCTCACAGGCTGACTACACGTGCACGAGAATTCCAAAATAAATTTAGAAATCTATGTTATTCAATTATTGCACCCGCACTGCTCACTCGCGCCAACAAGCATCTGCGTTGCCAAGGGCTAAAATAGAAGTCAGTTCTATTTCAGACACACATCGTGCTGCAAATCCTGCCTCTCCCATCTCCTCATTGGTTATACCCACGTCTGTGACTGAAAGACGAAATAGCTCGATTGTGGTAAGGTACCTAATTTATGAAAGTTGCCAATCGCAATATAAAGTCAAGAGAAGAAAAAGCCTGGAAGGAGGAGAGATGACTAGAAACGATTCAGTTGACCGTTTTATGTGTGAATTAATTGGTGGAGTACAGGACCTTGTGCATTTCAGGTAAAATAACAACTCAATATTTATATCCCAGGACAAATTAGCTAGCAACAGCAAGCTAGCTAAATAGGACAAATTAGCTAGCATGTGCAAGCTAGCTAGTTAAATTGCCATACATGTTTCATGCTTTTCCACCTGGCCCCAAATGAATGTAATTGGTTCAGAGTTTGTTTTGATATATTAACCTGCGTGTCGTGATCACGTTTGGTGTGGGGGGGACAAAATACATTTATGCACGATGGCACACGCACGCAGCCGGTTTGGGTTCCGTGTAAACTGACCGTTTTTTAAAAACCAAGGCTAAAATAATGTTTGATTTTCTTCCTGAGGACATTGCTGTTCTATTACATTTACAGTACAGTGTGCAGCTTTATCAGTTATTCACATAGACATGTCTGTAAATTAGACATTTCCCATTAGCTAGTAGACTGTGTCCTACCTGAGAGACCTGTCAACCTTAAGTCTGATGGGACTCTAATGGGCTGCCCCTGGTCAGCTGTGGAGGGTAGTGTGTGAATAGGCCCTGTTGTCTTGGTGTGGTGCTGATGAAGCAGTGAGTTAATGAACACATTGTTAAGGACCCTATTCTATGTGTGTGTGTGGCTCGGCTAGCGTAAATGTCACTGCAGCACATTGCTTCCTGACCCTCATGTCCACACAGACCAGCTGTCCTTCCAGGTGTGCTGTAGGACATGATTGGCATCCTGCTAATGTCTGGAAACTGGGCCTCAGACTTTGGAGCTATATTCACACACACAACAACAATCCATCAGTGTGTGTCTGGCAAAGTGTGTGTGATGCATACCCATGTTGTATCCATTATGGCTCTAAACGTGTGTTTTCTCCCTGCCTGCAGCAATATTCCAAACCATTCCACTTTTCATGCCCGTTCTGTGGAGCCCGCAATCTGGACCAACAGAAGCTGGCCCAACACTGTCTGGAGAACCATCGCAACGATCCCAACAAAGTGGTTAGTCTGCTATGTTATACCCTGAACTATGGACACTGTCCTAGTCTGAACTATGGACACTGTCCTAGTCTGAACTATGGACACTGTCCTAGTCTGAACATGGACACTGTCCTAGTATGAATTTCCTCAAGCTTTTATGTACTGATATGAAGTGTTACGCAACGTTGACGTAACTGCATGAGAGTGCATCCTAAACCAACAGAGATTCTACTGCATTCTGTTTTGGTGTACTGGTGAGGTAATGACAGGGTTGTTGATTGGTTGGTGTGCCTCCAGGTGTGTCCTGTATGTTCAGCCATGCCGGGGGTGACCCCAGCTACAAGACCTCCAACTTCCTCCAGCACCTGCTCCACCGGCACAAGTTCTCCTACGTCACGTTTGTGATGAGGATAAGGGTTGGGATCTGGCCACTGTGTCTTCTATTCTTTTGTCAATAATCATATCCTCTCAGCCAGCAGCAGCCCCTTCACTTCCTGTATACTGGGGAGGAGGGGAGCTTGGCCTCCAATAAATGTTGCAATTTAAAACCACTGCAATGCAAACCAATGAGTACAGCATGGACATTGTTGTTATTCGGCAGAAAGTATGAAGGTTCCCAAAAATAAATATTTAAGGTATTTCCTTTGACTGTTCAAATGAAACATTTTCAAACTCCAGGGAAAAGCCATCACCTGACAGACGTTATTGTAAAAGTACCACAGATTAGTTCTGTTAAAGTTTATTCTCAAGTGCATAATTTGATGGCTTTGAATAAGAGGGACTACAGTTGAATAACTTGACCCCATTCTCAGTGTGATAATCTTACAGACAGTCTAGACATGACAAGATAAACACAGAGAGTAAGGATATTCTCACATCACTGTTTTTTTTAGTTAACTAGGCAAGTCAGTTAATATCAAATTCTTATTTACAATGACAGCCTTACCCTTGCCAAACCCTAACGATGCTGGACCAATTGTTGTGGGAAGCTTGTGGAAGGCTACCTGAAATGTTTGACCCAAGTTCAACAATTTAAAGGCAATGATACCAAATACTAATTGAGTGTATGTGAACTTCTGACCCACTGGGAATGTGATGAAATAAATAAAAGCTTAAATAAATCACTCTCTCTACTATTATTCTGACATTTCACATTCTTAAAATAAAGTGGTGATCCTAACTGACCTAAAACAGGGAATTTTTACTAGGATTAAATGTCAGGAATTGTGAAAAACTAAGTTTAAATGTATTTGAAAAAGGTGTATGTAAACCTCAGACTTCAACTGCATGTAACTCCATCAGTACTATTTATGATATCATTTACAAAGATTATACCTTGTTTTTATCGATTAGTCAATTAGTATATTTGAGTTTAACCACATACTAAGAAAGGTCTTAGTTTATAAAATTTAAACAAAAAATGGGTTACATATGGTTAGCAGATGTTAATGTGAGTGTAGCGAAATGCTAATTTAGTTTAACGATATACATTTTGTCATTAGAGTTGTTCATATTTATTGTGCTATAACAGTGAAAGAGGTTTGTTCAAACTATGCATTTAATATTTTATTCACCAGACAGCAGAGTGGCGCAGCGGAAGCGTGCTGGGCCCATAACCCAGAGGTCGATGGATCGAAACCATCCTCTGCTATATTTTTTACGTGTGGACAATTCAGCAAGGGGGAGAAAAAAAAACACGAATTAAAAAGATAATATAAAACATCTTTATGCAATAGAGATGATACCTACGTACAGTTATGATTAAACGAAATAAAAGGAGAGCTTTGTTTAAAAAGAATGTTTTAAAATAGTGTTCGTAAGCAATACTATAACTTATATAATACATAAACTATAACTATTAGAATGGTTGAGTTAGACAACATTAATATTGCAACATCCTGAAGGTTAAGTGCAAATTTGAGGTGCTCACTACCACCTTCTCATGGACAATAGATGAAATAACAGGTAATTTTATCTGAGGAGTTGGAGAACTTTCATTACATATTGAGAGCCTATGTCTGTCAGCAAGAAGACTCCAGACCAGATCAACTAAGGCTCCTATTCGTACATGTCGTCGGTAAAAGGTTAGCCTAATTTTAACCAAAATTTTAACTAAAACTATGTGTGAGTTTGTCAGACCATCAGGTGGCAGCATTGTCTTTCTAGCAGTTTGAAAAAGAACGTGTCCGTGATTATGTCATTAATGTGGAGGCATTTGTCACTCACTCTCTGTTAGAAAATATTAATGGTCCCGAAGTCAACTGAATACACCGGACAGCCAATCACACACCTTAGAAAATAATGATAAAGTGTTTTGATGTGTGTTTATCTAGTCTTTTGTGAAATAATTATACAGTGCAGCCGAAATAGCTCAGTTGGGAGAGCGTTAGACTGAAGATCTAAAGGTCCCTGGTTCGATCCCGGGTTTCGGCAGGTGTTCTTTTTTTTCTTCTTTTGCGAGAGTTCTAAATTTGGCCCGGAAAAAAAGAGGTTAAGATTTCAATCCCTGTTTCAAAGGTAAAATCTGGTGGGAGGTGAATGTAGTGAGCTTATCGTTTGAACAAAAGACAAACTTAACTCCTCAATCTGTATGTACACTGCTCAAAAATATAAAGGGAACACTAAAATAACACATCCTAGATCTGAATGAATGAAATGAACAAAATCACACAAACATTATCAATGGAAATCAAATTGGTCAACCCATGGAGGACTGGATTTGGAGTCACACTTAAAATTAAAGTGGAAAACCCCACTACAGGCTGATCCAACTTTGATGTAATGTCCTTAAAACAAGTCAAAATGAGGCTCAGTAGTGTGTGTGTGGCCTTCACGTACCTGTATGACCTCCCTACAACGCTCCTGATGAGGTGGCGGATGGTCTAATGAGAGTTCTCCTCCCAGACCTGGACTAAAGCATCTGCCAACTCCTGGACAGTCTGTGGTGCAATGTGGCGTTGGTGGAGCGAGACATGATGTCCCAGATGTGCTCAATTGGATTCAGGTCTGGGGAACAGACTGGCCAGTCTATAGCATCAATGCCTTCCTCTTGCAGGAACTGCTGACACACTCCAGCCACATGAGGGCTAGCATTAGGAGGAACCCAGGGCCAACCGCACCAGCATATGGTCTCACAAGGGGTCTGAGGATCTCATCTCGGTACCTAATGCCAGTCAGGCTACCTCTGGTGAGCACATGGAGGGCTGTGCGGCCCCCCAAAGAAATGACACCCCACACCATGACTGACCCACCGCCAAACCGGTCATGCTGGAGGATGTTGCAGGCAGCAGAACGTTCTCCACGGCGTCTCCAGACTCTGTCACGTCTGTCACATGTGCTCAGTGTGAACCTACTTTCATCTGTGAAGATCACAGGGGCGCCAGTGGCGAATTTTCCAATCTGGGTGTTTGGCAAATGCCAAACGGCCTGCACCGTGTTGGGCTGTAAGCACAACCCCCACCTGTAAGCACAACCCCCACCTGTGGGCGTCAGGCCCTCATTACCACCCTCATGGAGTCTGTTTCTGACCGTTTGAGCAAGCAGACACATGCACATTTGTGGCCTGCTGGAGGTCATTTTGCAGGGCTCTGGCAGTGCTCCTTGCACAAAGGCGGAGGTAGTGGTCCTTCTGCTGGGTTGTTGCCCTCCTACGGCCTCCTCCACGTCTCCTGATGTACTGGCCTGTCTCCTAGTAGCGCCTCCATGCTCTGGACACTACGCTGACAGACACAGCAAACCTTCTTGCCACAGCTCGCATTGATGTGCCTTCCTGAATGAGCTGCACTACCTGAGCCACTTGTGTGGGTTGTAGACTCCGTCTCATGCTACCACTAGAGTGAAAGCACCACCAGCATTCAAAAGTGACCAAAACATCAGCCAGGAAGCATAGGAACTGAGAAGTGGTCTGTGGTCACCACCTGCAGAACCACTCCTTTGCTGGGGGTGTCTTGCTAATTGCCTATAATTTCCACCTGTTGTCTATTCCATTTGCACAACAGCATGTGAAATTTATTGTCAATCAGTGTTTCTTCCTAAGTGGACAGTTTGATTTCATAGAAGTGTGATTGACTTGAAGTTACATTGTGTTGTTTAAGTGTTCCCTTTATTTTTTGAGCAGTGTATATCAAATATACTCTTACTATATATTGTATGTACTATTTGGGAATGTCCATCATCCATTTCGTATGATATGTTATGAATTTCAAAAACTTACTATACATTTCGAATTAGCCAAATGTACAATATGTTAAGATTTTGAAAAACATTTGTGTTACGAATTTCAATTTGTCTTACACAACTGACTTAATTTGCTTTTATGACTTTACACATTTATTTTGAGATCCAACCCTGTAAACGTAATTTGCCTCATTTCATACAAGCGCATTTTTGTCCACGTTGAGCTGTCCGATCAGGTCCATTGTCTACTTGTGGAATTGTGACTCTCCTTGCCGCCGCTAGTTAACGCCTACAGCTGCTAACTTAACTCGTTCTTTAATATGCTAATTTTACTAGCCAATTTCCCTAGCTCCTTACTTTCAACCAGATTTCACAGTTTGAAGGAACTTCCTTTTCCACTGCAAGCAGAGTTTGAACCTTTACAAGGTAACAATTTTGTCTTTGAAATGTGTTGTTACTGAATTGTCATGTTTATCAGCTACTTTACAGTGGAAGGATCTGTTTCTCATTACTGGCTATAAAATGCAGCTAACATTAATCTAGCACCAGGATCAGCAGTGTTTAGCATAGGCTAAATCAGATACTTGCTGGCTAATGTAGCTAACCTCGGTAGCCTCGAACCCCGGCCATATTATATCATATAGTTAGCCTCAAACTTTTCCAGGTCATACTGCTATCCGCAGTGAACGGCACCGTCCTGTGTTTTATTAAAAGCCCTGCTGAAAAAACATGTAAACTATAACAGCCACGAAAACACATTGGACTGTGTTAATACTATCAAGGTAAATTACATACTAGCAAGATTGATGCTTGAATTCAGGGCCAGGCATATGTAGATTAGACAATGGAGATGCTCAAAATCCTGGTAGTTCTCGATTTTTGGTGTCTTTATTTTGCTTTATCTTTGACTTAAGGAAGACAAGCTACCTAAATGTGACTTATCGGCTAGTACTGAAGCAGGATATGTTTTTGAGTTACCTTTTTAGCCCAAAGCCGCATATTTGAGCAAAACAACTTAAGCTTGGCAACTGGCTTTCATTTGAATGCTAGCGTTAGTCACGCTAGCTCGTGATTGGCATGAAAATACAAAGCTCACATAAAGCAAATTTGGCTAGTGACAGCCTTGTAAAACCTTAAAGTTAGCAAACGTTACATGTCAGCTTTCGAACAGAGTAGACTTTAATGTGCACGTTCAGTTTTTGAATATTTATATTCCATCTAATCTTATTAGGGTAAAAATAACTTCAGGCATATACCCAGTACTTCCTCAAAGGAATAGGGTTCCCATTCCTTCCGCTTTATTTTCACAAAATTGTGTCTTGCAAAAGGGAACCATGAAGAGGAGCTTGGAGTGGGCAAGAGGGAGGCTGATGAAGAAGCAGAGAAGACCTGATTCATCAAGTATCAATTAATTCTGGTGATTCTTACCTGGTTGGCCATGCATGCACAACACAAGGTATGCAACATTAAACCCAATCAAATAGCCAATGTTATTAAAACGTGTATTCCAAATTACAGTCAAGCAACGTTTGTCAGTTGTGTTAATGTTATGAACTACAAACAATCTATGGTTCTTGGAGTCAATGAATCAATTGAAAGTGACTACAATTATACATTTTTAAAACTGTGCCAGTAAAGATGACAAAAAAGTAATCTGCTCTTGTGGTTCTGTTTACATTTTCTTCCAGACACTTCAATCTGACACTCTTTTAATGTTTGACGTCAGGCAAAATGTCTTCAGCCACCGTAGGACGGAGAGCCGCTGGTTGACATCGGACTGCAGTGTCTGTGGGTGTACCAGGAAATGACGTTAGAAGTTAGGG
Source organism: Oncorhynchus keta (assembly GCF_023373465.1). Taxonomy (NCBI): domain Eukaryota; kingdom Metazoa; phylum Chordata; class Actinopteri; order Salmoniformes; family Salmonidae; genus Oncorhynchus; species Oncorhynchus keta. The sequence continues at coordinate 60,674,490 of NC_068422.1, forward strand.
CCCCATGATATCGAAGCTTCTTACCATTTCAACTGTAGCCCAGTCGATATCGATTTTTAAAAAACTGGAACAATAGATTGTGTAGCACAATGTACAACTCCAGTTTGCCTATTGTCCCAACAAATGTCAATTATACATTTTTACATACGTCAGAGCATTTTATAGCTCTGCTTTCAACGCCATCCTGACCCACAAACTGGTTAGCAGACTCAGGGCTCTGGGTGTAAATCCTGTAACAACAAATCTAGATTTTTTTTTTTTTACATTATCATAATAATTTGTATCCCCAGAATGGACAAGACACTACCATGGTACACATGAGTACATGGAGGAGCTGTGGGACCTGGCATAATGGTGATACGTCAACAGTTTCAGTGTAAACAAAGTAGATGGTGATACTTGACCATTCTCCCATCTACTGTACATTGACATGGAGACGGTCAGCAGCTTCAAGTTCCTGGGAACCCTGATATCCTTTTCTGCCCTCAGTTACTTCACTCAAAGTCCCTCTTGTGCTTTTCCACTACCCTTAAACTTGCTGCACCACGACCTATGTACCAACTACAGTGTCGTTTATTGCCATTGCACCTGTAAAAGAAATGTCCATATTTATTGTAAGATTTATTTATGGTAACATTGCACATATTGTAACATAGTCCCTTGACATACATGACTTAACTACTTTGCATAATGCTCAGTTTACCCACTCTAATAAATCATACATGTATTAAAATATTAAAGCTGCATTATGTATTACTGTGTCCAATTGATTCTGGTTGGTTGTATGTAATGTTTTTGAAAACTTTCACTACACAACTTTTTTTTTGCTGTTGAACAATCCTGTCAGAAACTTTCATAATATCAATTATTTTGGGACACCACCAATTAACACTGTCTGCAGTATTCTGAACTTACTAGGTAGTCATGCAATAAATGTTCAGGATAATTCCCCTTAAATTAATGATTTAAATCAAAGCAAATTGTATTTGTCACATGCACCAAATACAAGGTGAAGACCTTACAGTGGAATGCATACATACAAGCCCTTAACCAACAATGCATTTAAAAAGAAAAGTAAATCATTCAAGAACATCAGTAAAATAACAGCGAGGCTATATACAGGGTATACCGTTACATATGATGTGTGGGTGCACCGGTTAGTCAAGTTAATATATACATGTAGGTAGATATTAAAGTGACTATGCATAGATAGAGTACCAACAAATAGTCTAGATAGCCATTTGATTAGATGTTTAGTAGTCTTATGGCTTGGGGGTAGAATCTGTTTAGAAGCCTCCTTGGAACTAGACTTGGTGCTCCGGTACCACTTGCCGTGCGGTAGCAGAGAACTGTAGCTGTGGCTCCACTGGCAATCCCAGCCTAGGAATGCTGAAGCATTGAAGTGAAAATGTAACATAAGTAACACTTGTTGGAGAACGTAGTTTGGGATTTAATATATTACATTCTTAGAAGGCCCATGGAAGAATAAGGCTATAAAATGCTTTCCCACAGTTGTGAGAGTGATTAGGTGATGTTTTACTGATGTGGGTCGTGTTACTTCATTGATCATGGTTTTGCATCTAACCTTCCACCTCCAGTAGTCAGTCACTCCAGAAACAAATGACTCTTCTCTCTATTGCTCTTTGATTGGTAACAGGTGGGGAGCGCTCTGCTTTGAAGAGAGGCCATGTCTTTGGCCAAAAGAGATTTCTCAGCGTAGATGAAAACCTCTCTGAAGAGGCTTGAGTGTCTATTCATGTAGGCAGGAGACCTAGACATTCCAGACCCTTTTTGAATCTATAAAGTAAAAAAAGTCAATGAATTTGCCCTGAAGAATTTAACCAAACTTGAGATTCCTTAGATATATGGAAACGCACTACTCAAGAGCATCCCATATCCTGCTTTCTAAGTAGAACTTAGAAGGGCATCCCTCTCCAATGTAGGAATGTATCGCACTGGACCATAAGAATTTCATTTAGCACCTGCTTACTTTACACACACAGCATTAAAACTGTCGCCTTTTGACCACGTGCTTTAAGACCCAAACGGCGTTCCATAATTGAGAAAGGGCCAATTAGTTAGCAGGCGAACAGAGGAGTGCCCTCGCCTGCGCGAAGCCTCCTCCCAAAGAGGAAGCACAAGAGTATCTTACCTGTCCTTCGCGGAAGAGTTTTGAGATCCACTACACCACATTTGAAACAGCTGTTTACTGGGAGGAGAAAAGCATGCACATATTTCAAAACATTATGCTACTTAGCCTTTTATCTATAAAATGTCTAGCACAACTACTACTTTTACATGACACATTTAAGCTGTGATTAAACCCTTGTAGCCCAAATGTCATTTGAATGATGCCGCTTGAGTGAAGGAGTCTCAACTCCTTCCAGCCATTTGTTTCCACATTTCCTCCCCTCCCCTCCTCGGTTACGTTGGACCTGTTTCAAAAGGAGGCGAGGAGAGGATGGATGAGTTGAGCAAACCAATTGAGAATCTCCCCTACACCTAGATGCCATCACCTGACAATTGCGTGGCAAAACAAGACCGATTTCTGTTCTCTGTAAACATGGACAACAGAGCTCAGTTATTGCAGTCCCCCTGGCAATGGTGAGTCAAGGATATTTCTGGTTGCTACATATCGGTGTCTGCAACCAAGCAATAACCAAGAATTGCACTTGTCAACCAATCTGAGACGCCAGTGCAACCAAGAAGTAACCAAGAATTGACCAATGAGAACAGTTATATAATTGTCCGGAACTACTATAGAAGATACGTTTTAAAACTTCCACGGCTTATGTGATCTTTTTCTGAAATCAGAAGTTTTGTTGTCTGCTGTTTTCGATTGGAATAACTAGCACTATCAGGTAAGATCAGTGCATTAGGCTACATCACGTTAGTACAGTTGGCTAACAACTTAGTATAACTGTACAGTATTTACAGTAACAGAAGCTTGCTGCGTGTTTTGACAGGTTGTCAGAATAGTTTGTAACATCATCATCAAAATAGTCTGTCAACCCCAATATTTCCATACTAGGCTGAAATCATTGTGTGATTTTATTTTAGGCCTATGTATTGTCACACCCAGCTAGCTAACATTAGATACCTCAACAAACGCTACAGCTAACTAGTTGATATGCACTTAAACATGCACTGGCTTATGTATGTGTGTGTTCTAATGTGCTGAGCAAGTTGAGATGTTAAAGGTTAAACACTATACATTTAAGGTTCCATCAATACATCCGATCTGCTCACTGTGATTAAATGTTACATCTTATAGTCATAATTACAAACTTTCCAGACATGAAGCGGCCCATCTTCAAAAAGTTGCCAGATAGGAGCCTGAAAGACACCAGCCTTAGTCTGTTGTATGTGCCCTCAACACCTGTGCCCGGCTGGGCCTCTGTCTGCAGACTGGTCTCATAGACCAGACGTAACATGGTAAACATAAATCAGGGACACTCAAATGAGTATGTTACATTTAGTACGGTTACATAAGGTAACAAACGTCTACCAACCCAAAGGTTGCCTGTTTGAATCTTATTACGGACAACTTTAGCAACTTTGCAACTTCTCACCATGTTTTGCTACTTACCCTAAACCGAACCTAACCCTTTTAGCTAACCCTAACCTTAAACCTTCAACCTAACTTCTAACCTTAAATCCTAACCCCTAGCTAATGTTAGCCAGCTTGCTAACATTAGCATTAGCCACCCCTAGCTAACGTTAGCCACAACATATTGGAATTCGTAACATATACTTTTTCAAATTCGTAACATATTGTACATTTTGTAAATGTGTAAGTTATTGTACGAATTGCAATTCATATTATATTGTACGCATTGCAATTCATAACATATCATTTGAAATGGATGATAGACACCCACAAATTAATGCTAAATAGATGTATCGTATTTACTTACAGAATAATATGAAATGCTGAGACCATGTTGCTGTCTGTGTCTCCACAACTGTGCCCAGCATCAGCAAACCCCTCACCCATACGACGCGATATGACACTGTGTATCGAAGGTGAGCATTTGGTTACAACGCCGAAATGCAGTCAGGTCAAGACCCTGAGGAATTTGATGAGCACACAGATGAGCTTCCCTGATATGGTTTCTGACAGTTTGTGCGGAAATTCTTTGGTTGTGGACACCCACAGTTTAATAAGCTATATGGGTGGCTGGTCTCAGACAATCCCGCAGGTGAAGAACCCGGGCGTGAAGGTCCTGGGCTGGATGGCGTGGATACACGTGGTCTGCAGTTGTGAGGCCGGTTGGACGTACTGCCAAATTCTCTAAAATGACGGAGGCGGCTTATGGTAGAGAAATAAATATTTAATTATCAACAGCTCTGGTGAACATTCCTGTAGTCAGCATACCAATTGCACACTCCCTCAACTTGAGACATCTGTGGTATTGTGTTGTGTGACAAAACTGCACATTTTAGAGTGGCTTTTTATTGTCCCAGCACAGGGTACACCTATGTAATAACCATGCTGTTTAATCAGCTTCTTGATATGCCACACTTGTCAGGTGGATGGATTATATTGGCAAAGGAGGAATGCTCACTAACAGGGATGTAAACAATTTTGTGCACAAAATTTGAGAGAAATAAGCTTTTTGTGCGAATTAAACATTTCTGGGATGTTTTATTTCAGCTCATGAAACATGGGACCAACACTTGACATGTTGCGGTCATATTTTTGTTCAATATGGCTAACATTACGTTTTCAGTGTGAAAATGAATTTAAATGTATAGATTAAGCCCTTTCTCTTAATTGAGATAAACGAGATTGAACTCCTGTGGTGTTTTGGCTTAACACATTTACCCTTTTACAAGTTTGAATCCTGACGAGGGAGAGCGTTTTGACAAAAATAAACAGGTTTTCATATTAAGAAGTTATGGATGATGACAGCATGGATTAACAGACGCCACCTGCTAAAACAGGAGTTGGTCGCCCTTGTATTATTGAGGTGCAGACAGGGAAGGAGGAGAAGGTTAAATCCCATAAATGTGCTGAGAAGGGAGCATGGGCAATACTACCACCTTGTCCAGGAGCTGCTCTTGGACCCTGCCCGACATCACCGATACTTCCGGATGAGTGCAGAAGAGATGGAGACTCTTCTGTCTTTTGTTGGCCCAGACCTCACCAAGCAGACGACCAACTACAGGACCCCAATAGAGCCCAAGCAAAGACCAGCTGTCACTCTAAGGTTAGTTATTGGAAAAGGTTGTATTGTGTACTCAAGGTAAGTAAGACACACTGTTCTTTGTTTAGTCTTTTTTAAAATTATTATTCAAGGTGACATTAACAGTCACAACATGGCATGGTGCACCTGTTGTAGGTGACATTAACAGTCACAACATGGCATGGTGCACCTGTTGTAGGTGACATTAACAGTCACACCAAGGCATGTAAACAAATATGGCATATCCCTCTCAATAACAATATCCACTGAATAGCAACAAAAAAAAATCAATTAAAAAAAGTTAAATGCAAGGTGCAATGCATATATAACTGCAACAACAAAGTGCAAATAGTGCATACAGAAATGTTTCCCTTTTTAAAACACTAAAACAGAACATGGGCCTAAGTATGCGCAGGGCTGGGTTCTGCCTTTTCGGAGGTGATTATTGATGTGACTGGGAGTCTCTGTCCTAGCTCTCTTGAGAGAATGTACTGAATGTACTGTCATCCCAGCTATATGTTGGAGACCTAGGTTCTGGTAAGTATTGATCCCTGGGCTCATCGTACATGATTGGCTGCAGTCCACCTCTTTCGTGCGGAGTACTTGCGGGCCGTGGTGGTGGCAGTGGTGTTTCCTGCTGGTCATCCCAGTTATGTGTCGGAGACCTAGATCCTGGTGAGTACGAGTATTGATGCCTGGGCTGGCCGTACATCATAGGCCGCAGTCCAGCTCTTCCATGTGGAGCATCAAAGAGCCATTGTGGTGGTGGAGGTGGTAGCAGAGGTGTTGCATACTGGTCACCCCAGTTTACAATCAATGAGAGTAATTGCACTTTCAGACGTCCCTTGTTTCTTCGTATTTTCTTCAGCTCTGGCACAAGGCTGAGCACAAATGCCTCATCCTCTGAGGTAACAGCAGAAGGGATTGGCTTCCTGACAAATGCAAGCAGCTCTTCATCCACATCTTGATAGTTGACTTCCTGTTTTCTTTTTCTTGGCTGCCAGTCTTGAGCTGTGCCTGTAGTGCTTGGTCTTGACTGTCGTTCAGGCATCTGAAGCACAGGGTCATGGCTCAGGGACACCACGTCGCCTTCAGCGTCATCGGGTTCCGTTGGTTGTGGCTGAGGCGAATCAGCATTTTCAAGGCTGAGGTTGCCTCTTGAGCTGAAAAAAGGTCAACATAAATGAAAAGTTAAATGTGTTTTAAATAAACTTCAGAAACCTCAGCTCAGGCTCAATTAATCATATTTCTGAAATCTAGGCCACAATGTCTAATACTGCTGGTTTTCATCATTCCTCTGTAATAAGAGACTGATTCATAATCTATAGGCCTATATAATCACTCATTCAGAAATGGGATACCAGCTGACATGAACCAATCACGTAGTGACTTAGCAGGTAGAAAATAAAGTCAGCAATACTGAAATTTGTTGAGATTTAATATTCTGTGCAATCAATTCAAATGTATATAATAACTTACCTTCTTGGCTGGATGTAAGGTATCAAGAATGATAATATTTTCATGTATTTCCATTCTTTCTGATTGGTTCCCCCAGAACCACTGGGCTGGGCCTTCCGTAGGTGCCTTACAAAAGTGTCATGGAGGGACTTCCATCTGGTTTTGCACAATTCAACTTCTGTGAAGAGTAAAATACAATTTTGATTGTTATCCAATAACAAAACATGTATTGTCATTACGGGTATTTGGCATCTGGAGACTATTTGCAGCCTGGCCTTCACCTATCGTCTTGGATTCGAGACAGTGTCGCAGTGCATTATGAAGACCTGTGAGGCCATAGAGAGGAAGATGCTGGCGATCCATCTGCCACGACCCACTGAGGAAACCTGGAGACAAACTTCTCAAGAGTTTAATGAAAAATGGGACTTTCCCAATTGTTTGGGATCGGTTGATGGAAAACTAGTTATGATCACTAAACTCAGGGAGCCGTTTTTTAAATTATAATGGAACCTTCTCTGTGGTGTTACTCGCCTTTCTGAATGCCAATTACCGCTTCACAGCTATTCAAGTGGGGGATTTTTGGAGAAACGGTGACGGAGGACTCTATGCCAACTCTCCACTTGGAAGGGCAATGGCATCAAAAACCCTACAGCTGCCCCAAGATGCCTTTCTGCCCGGGGGGTGAAGATTTAGGAAAGATACCCTACACAATGGTGGGGGACGCTGCCTTCCCACTAAAGCCCTACCTGATGAGGCCATATTCCGGGTATAACCTCAGCTACGAGAAAGAAATCTTCAACTATCGTCTCTGTCGAGCTAGAATGACAGTGGAGAAGGCATTTGGGATCCTTGCGGCCAGATGGAGCAAGGTTGATACCCTAGTGTTTGCAATGTGCATCCTCCACAACTTCCTCACAAAGCCTTGTGATGTGGAGATGTGGCTACAGTAGGGTGTGGCAGGGATGAGGTGAGGCAAGGCATGAGAGGCATAGCCATCCAGGCCAACAGAGCAGGTCAGGAGGCAGTTTCTGTCACCCACAGAAACTCTGTGGAAGGCATAATTGACTTCCAGGACAGAATGGTTGTAGCTAGGCCTACTTAGATTGTGTGTGTGTGTGTGTGTGTGTGTGTGTGTGTGTGTGTGTGGTTTATCAACATGGGACAGTAAGTTCAACTTTGACATCTTCATTTGTTTTGTGTATACAGCATGTCTCAGTGGAGCTGACTTCCTTGCACGACTACTAACTTACTCCGCTTCATTCCCTATGGGACATTTAAGTACATAAGACTATTCCTTGTGACATAGGTCATTATTGTGTTATTATTGTGTTATTACCATTAATTTTTAAAGTAAATACCTGAAAATGCCAGAGCCAGCCTGCAGACCTTTATACTACGAATGTAGTTTGAGGAGTTAGCGAGGTAACTTTGGTCAACTCTGAGTTCAACTTGGGATAACTGCTACCAATAAAGTCGCTCTCCTTTTAGCCAGGTACATTTACATGTCACCGAAATCTTCAGATCTCACGTGCTCAGGGGCAGGCTAACTCAGGGCTAACTACATTTGTCATGAATTAAGTGTCTGAGCCTCGAGTTGAGGACCAATTAAATCAGATTCCCTCCCTCTCGCAAAGATTGCGTCATAATCAAATCAAATCAAATCAAATTTATTTATATAGCCCTTCGTACATCAGCTGATATCTCAAAGTGCTGTACAGAAACCCAGCCTAAAACCCCAAACAGCAAACAATGCAGGTGTAAAAGCACGGTGGCTAGGAAAAACTCCCTAGAAAGGCCAAAACCTAGGAAGAAACCTAGAGAGGAACCGGGCTACGTGGGGTGGCCAGTCCTCTTCTGGCTGTGCCGGGTAGAGATTATAACAGAACATGACCAAGATGTTCAAATGTTCATAAATGACCAGCATGGTCGAATAATAATAAGGCAGAACAGTTGAAACTGGAGCAGCAGCACAGTCAGGTGGACTGGGGACAGCAAGGAGCCTTCATGTCAGGTAGTCCTGGGGCACGGTCCTAGGGCTCAGGTCAGTTGAAACTGGAGCAGGAGCATGGCCAGGTGGACTGGGGACAGCAAGGAGTCCTCATGTCAGGTAGTCCTGGGACATGGTCCTAGGGCTCAGGTCCTCCGAGAGAGAGAGAAAGAAAGAGAGAAGGAGAGAATTAGAGAACGCACACTTAGATTCACACAGGACACCGAATAGGACAGGAGAAGTACTCCAGATATAACAAACTGACCCTAGCCCCCGACACATAAACTACTGCAGCATAAATAATCCACTTCATTCATTTGAGGAAGACAACTGATGAATTACCAAATTAATTACCATGTGCCAAATATGGTAGTGATGGGAAACACATTGTCCGCCAGTGAAAGAAGATGGAACGAGATGGATTTTGGCCAACATTCCGCACATTTTCTCATCGATGAAACATTTGATCTCAATACAGATGTCTGTCCCCAAAACTAGTATCTGTTCCGATCAGAGTGGACTAAGATTTGTAGACTTTACCCTTCGCCAAAGTTTTTTTTAAATTGCGTTGTTTAGAAGGCGAATTGCGTTATTGCACACGCGCACTTCACAGAGTAGGCGTTCCCTAATGAAAATATGCAAATGTACTTCTATGAATAACAACAAGCCTACACCCTGGGTTCTCACGTTGAGGAGTTCATATTTATATAGCCCACAATCAGTGATCACCACTCAGACCACTCAGCAGGCTTCGGTAGGCTACGTAAACACTGACTGATCTATTATTCAATGTTCAAAATGTTATGCCAATGAAACTACAGGAGCAACCCAATATAGCTAGAGTCACTTAGGGCAAAACAGCTGGTAGTTTAATGTGGACTGTTTATAAGAATGGAGAAAAACATCTCCTCCCCCACACTGTTCTTACATGTGTATGTGAGTGATGGAGACAGAAGATTAAAACATGTACTGAACACGTACACAGAGTGAGATTTTTAATTAAAGAGCCCTATGAAAGGTCACTTTCCTTGTTAAAGAGACAGGTCATGTTGAGAGACGCTTATCCAACCCTGGGGGAGGAAGGCCCGTTCTCCTCTTCCTGTACATATATATATGGCACTGTCTGACCCATTTAAAAAGTACAGGCTACCACTGAGTCAGAGCAACGCAGTGAGTCAAACACGTTTCATAGAGCACCGAAAAAAAGCCTCGGCAACAAAGAAAAAAATCAATCAATTAAAAAATCTGATCAATACATGTTTTTGGAAACATTGTGCTATTCAACTGACAACCTTTGGGAACTGTGTTGCTGTTAATGTCACTTGAGAAGGTGTTTAACTTTAGTCTGTCTGTCCACCAATACACCACCCAATGACTTTATGCATTGAGCATTGTCATGAGGAATGCCAACTTGCCAGAGATAATAATGAAGTAAGCTCGTAAATATTCCTTTGGCAATGATCTTCTCTCCTTCTCAGGGAGCAGAATGGTAAAAGACAGACCTGGCAGTTCCAGCAGCCTACACAACATTGTGCATTTCACATAATCACCATCAGATGGCGACAACAGGCCAGGTTAAATAACCTCAATCAGACTGATGTATGTGAAATCATCATCAATTTGGATCGCAATGGCTTTCTTTCATGGGCTTTCTTTCCTGTCGCCTGTTGAGTCTTGTGGGATACCCGTGTCCCCAGTGATATGTCTAGGCGTCGTTTTAAGAAATAATGTGTCCTGTTTCTGTGGTGAACAGCTGCTTTTTTCACATTAGCCTCATTCACAACTTCGTGTCACCAAGGCTACGCGACCTATGGGCCGAAATGCTGAGAAGCATCTATTGGAAATGCTTGATGTCTCAGATGCTCTTGGCTAATCCACTGACAACTTGTAGCACATAACTGATCAATTACAAACAAATCGTGTTATTTAAAATGTTTGAACATTGCCAGCCTTGCGAATGGCTGGGAAAAAAACCTTAACTGTCCAGATGAATTTTAGCGCCCTCCATCACCAACTCTCCATGGCTCTGGGCCAACTGGTGTTAAAACTATGCAAGTTAGGAAATTTTAGCCAGCCCCTTCAATGCAGGTAGGCTATAATTTAATGAGAGTAAATGGCCGAATTACATCGGCAAAAATAATTACATCAGTGGCATGATGGCATTGCATTGCAGGAGAGGAGAATCCCTCAGCCCGCCTGCGCATCATTTCTCATCACGTCTCTGTAGAGCGGTCCACACTCCCTCTCCTCCCTGAGACGTGACTCTCAAGGGTCAAACCCTGCCTCATAGTGACGTCACTCGCTCGGCTACTAGATAAATATGGGGATCCGTACGTTTCACTGGATCAAAACGAAACTTTTCTTCACTGAAGGATAGATCGCAAGTGGATTGCCTGGTTCAGGATTTTGGAATACGTCAGACCCACATCAAATGTAAGTTTTCTTATGGAATTGAATGAGTTTGCAGTCGTGATAATACATTAATTAGGCTATGGCTGTTTCAAATCATTTGAGTTCAACTTCAATTTTAACATTGCTCAATGCTCCATCAAACCGTAATTAATATTATAGGACACAGACACATTATTGTCTTAAATTAATTTGTTCAAATAAATATGACAGAAAAGTTCATATAAACTGTGGCCTAATAAAGGATTTTTTTTATTAACACCTAGGCATAGTGATGAGAAATGCATTTTTTTTTTGTCGGAGTTGGTTGCTTTTCATGTTAGCAGAATCTTACTAAAGAGCGCATCTATTTCACAGACCAAAAAGTCATGACTTTGAACAAAAGTGACAAATTGCGGAACATGGACAAAAGAAGAGGGAGCATGCCGTTTCCCATGCACCTGCAGAGCCTGCACAGAAGAAGCATGCCAGTGGACGACCGCGAGATGCGCAAAGCGCAAACTGGAGAGCTGTCCAACCTCATGCGCCGCACGTCCTACACCCCCGGTGAGCCTCACCGAGACAGCTGTGTATCGGACTCGTCCGATTCGGTTATATCCTCCGGCAGCGACTCCGAGGGACAGGGGTACAAGGTGGTTCTCCTCGGCGAGCAGGGTGTCGGCAAGTCTAGCCTGGCACGTATTTTCGGTGGAGTCGAGGATGTTCACGACTGCGACGAGACAGGTGTGTGTCTGATGATCATTACTGATGATGATGGAGTTGAAGTTTATATGGCATTGAGAATACACCACAAAGCAATACTTTAAAAAAAAGCAAAGACAAGAACTGTTTCAACCGTGGCTGTCCTCAGCACCCCATTAGAGCTAATGCACATAGGCCAACCTAAGTAAATATAGGATTGGTTTTTCCATATCATCTTGGCTCACAGGCTGAAGTACATTGATTATTGCTATTTCCATCCAGTCAGTAAGGCGCCACACATATCAAAGTACTGCTGTTGACATATACAGCCACAGAGATAGTGGATGGGAGAGATATGAAAATCAATGACTGAGGGAAGGAGACAGTAATGCACAGTAGTACCCATCACGGATATAGGTTAATTGAAAGTTAATAGGCTGTACTAAAGGCATCATGAAATGGGCAATGGTGAGTGAGATCTCACACTTGACCCAGTTAGCGGGTACAATTCATTTTGGCCAGGAGTATTTATCTGTCTGCTTGCTTTTGTTTCAGGAAACACATATGACAGATCGATCGAGGTGGACGAGGAGGAGGCGTCCATCTTGTTGTTCGACATTTGGGAACAGGTGAGGCATAGAATGCAATTTCAGTTTGACCCTCAGAAAATTGGTATTGGTCGTAGCATATCATTTGATGTAATGTGTAGTGCTCTGATGCTGGTGTCAATGTAATATACCACTAGAACAACTTTAATTGCAGCTTTTGATTGGATAAGCAATGTAACTAATCAAATTATATTTCTCTTTCGCCTACAGGATAACAGTCAGTGGCTGAAGGAACAGTGCATGAGGATAGGTGACGCCTACATCATCGTCTACTCAGTGACAGACAAGTCCAGCTTTGAGAAGGCGTCAGAGCTACGCATCCAGCTGCGCAGAGCTCGCCAGTCTGAGAACATTCCCATCATCCTTGTGGGCAACAAGAGCGACCTGGTGCGGTCCAGAGAAGTCTCTGTGGATGGTAAGTGACGGTGATCTCTTCTGTCCAAGGCATCTCTGTATTTGCATAGTGCTACTTACGTTAGAATGACTGCCGTCGTTAAAGCTCGTAATCAAGGTGTTATGCGAAGGCAAAATGATGAGGGTGAAGTCACTGTCCCCAGGGAACATTATAGATTCTCACCTGCGCCTCCCCTCTTTTTTTGTTTGTTGTTGTTGCAGAAGGCAGCGCCTGCGCTGTGGTGTTTGACTGCAAGTTCATCGAGACCTCAGCCAATCTCCACCACAACGTCAGGGACCTGTTCGAGGGCATGGTCCGGCAGATCCGGCTGCGCAAAGACAGCAAGGAGGAGAACGCTCGCCGTATGGCCAACTGCAAACGACGCGAGAGCATTGGCAAGAAGGCCAAGCGTTTCCTGGGCCGTATGGTGGCCCGGAAGAACAAGAAGATGGCCTTCAGACAGAAGTCCAAGTCCTGCCATGACCTCTCGGTCCTCTGAGAGTACAGTATCTGGACTGCTGTTTTCTCTTTGGACTTCAAGACCAGACGCTGTGTGTTTTTTGAACACTAACCCCAAGGACTGATAGAGCTGTACAGAAATTATATATTTTATTATATTCATTAAACACCAACAGACATGTCCATGTTAATGATCTGCATGAGGTTTCAGTTGAGTTTTTTTGTCTTGCTTATGTATAGTTGTTGATACTTCTTGTGTATGTATATTCAATCCACCAAGGCTTGTTATTTTCAACCATGAGTTGTAAGATTGCCTTGATAATGGGGGACAGTGTGTTTGGTTCTACTCCATTTAGTGTTGGTAGAGTTGTATATAGCCCTCATTAAAGATTAGATTATGGTACACAGTCCTGAAAAGCAATGGAACTGTAAGCGAAGTGATTTCACTGCATTCTGTCACATGGAGTCATTTTTACTTGAAACTGGGTACGCAGGTTCGTACTTTGGCCATGATACTAAGGACAGGAATAATGTGTAATGGGGGTTAGGCCAAGGTTTTGGAAAAAATGTATGATTCTTTTGTCCTATCCTTCAGTCCAGATGTGAATGAAGAAAGCAATAATAAGTTATATTTGTCATGTGAATTTAATGTTTTGTTTTAAATACAGTTGATTTTCACTTCCTTTTAATATTCAATCATTTTGTTATGTTTACTTTTTTAATAAAAAAAATGAAATACAACTATTCCATATTTTTTTCTTGCCCAGATCATAAAACAATTAGACTACACCAAAAACTAAAGTTCAATACACTACCGTTAAAAAGTTTGGGGTCACTTAGAAATGTCCTTGTTTTCAATGAAAACATGCATGAAATGCGTTGCAAAGTGGATAGGAAATATAGTCAAGATGTTGAAAAGGTTATAAATAATGATTTTTAATTGAAATATAATTGTGTTTTTCAAATTTTGCTTTCGTTAAAGAATCCTCCATTTGCAGCAATTAAAGCCTTGCAGACCTTTGGCATTCTTGTTGTCAATTTGTTGAGGTAATCTGAAGAGATTTCACACCATGCTTCCTGAAGCACCTCCCACAAATTGGATTGGCTTGATATGGGAACTTCTTACGTATCATACTGTCAAACTGGTCCCACAACAGCTCAATAGGGTTGAAATCTGGTGACTGTGCTGGCCACTCCATAATAGACAGAATACCAGCTGACTGCTGCTTTCCTAAATAGTTACTGCATAGTTTGGAGCTGTGCTTTGGGTCATTGTCCTGTTGTAGGAGGAAATTGGCTCCAATTATGTGTCGTCCACAGGGTATGGCATGGCGTTGCAAAATGGAGTGATAGCCTTTCTTCTTCAAGATCCCTTTTACCCTTTACAAGTCTCCCACTTTACCACCACCAAAGCACACCCAGACCATCACATTGCCTCCACCATGCTTGACAGATGGTATCAAGCACTCCTCCAGCATCTTTTCAAGTTTTCTGCTTCTCACAAATGTTCTTTGTGATCCGAACACCTCAAACTTAGATTTGTCTGTCCATAACACTTTTTTCCAATCTTCCTCTGTCCTCTGTCCGGGGCGGCAGGGTAGCCTAGTGGTTAGAGCGTTGGACTAGTAACCGGAAGGTTGTAAAGTTCAAACCCCCGAGCTGACAAGGTTCCTAGGCTGTCATTGAAAATAAGAATTTGTTCTTAACTGACTTGCCTAGGTAAATAAAGGTAAAATAAAAAAAAGTGTCTGTGTTCTTTTATCCATCTTAAACTTTTCTTTTTATTGGCCAGTCTGAAATATGGCTTTTTCGTTGCAACTCTGCCTAGAAGGCCAGCATCCCGGAGTCGCCTCTTCACTGTTGACGTTGAGACGGGTGTTTTGCGGGTACTTTTTAATGAAGCTGCCAGTTGAGGACTTATGGGGTGTCTGTTTTTCAAACTATACACACTAATGTACTTGTCCTCTTGCTCAGTTGTGCACCCGGGCCTCCCACACCTCTTTCTATTCTGGTTAGAGCCAGTTTGCGCTGTCCTGTGAAGGGAATAGTACGCAGGGTTGTACAATATCTTCAGTTTCTTGGCAATTTCTCACATGGAATAGCTTTCATTTCTCAGAACAAGAATAGACTGACGAGTTTCAGAAGAAAGGTCTTTGTTTCTAGCCATTTTGAGCCTGTAATTGAACCCACAAATACTGATGCTCCAGATACTCAACTAGTCTAAAGAAGGCCAGTTTGATTGCTTCTTTAATCAGCACAACAGTTTTCAGCTGTGCTAACATAATTTTAAAAGGGTTTTCTAATGATCAATGAGCCTTTTAAAATGATAAACTTGGATTAGCTCACACAATGTGCCATTGGAACACAGGAGTGATGGTTGCTGATAATGGGCCTCTGTACGCTTAAGTAGATATTCCATAAAAACATCAGCCGCTACAATAGTCATTTACAACATTAACAATGTCTACACTGCATTTCTGATCTTTTTTGTCTGATGTTATTTTAATGGACAAAATAATGTGAGTCTCTTTCATAAACAAGGACGTTTATAAGTGACCACAGACTTTTGAACGGAAGGGTACATATAAAACAGACTTCCTTGTTATTTGATTGATGTCCTCATAAATATGAATCCATTCGATTGTTC
The DNA here is from genome assembly GCF_023373465.1 of Oncorhynchus keta. Lineage (NCBI taxonomy): Eukaryota > Metazoa > Chordata > Actinopteri > Salmoniformes > Salmonidae > Oncorhynchus > Oncorhynchus keta. Next base: position 60,690,322 of record NC_068422.1, read on the forward strand.
AGTGGACTGGAGTCTTGTGGACCAACAGCATTACTTGGAAGAAAACAAGGTAGTAAAAACAAACTGGAGAGTCCTGCAAACGCACTTCGTATTTCCACACTATTCAAACCGTTCTCCCACCTTCATAGGGAACACGCATATGGTTGAGAGAAGGTAAGACAAAATAAATGCAACGTTTTCGAATGAACATTTGTCTTCTAAAAACGATCGCGGAGTGTTAGGTAAATAAGTGATGTTTGCCATTGATTGATTCAGTTTTTTTGCGAGGTATAGGCTCTTATTCTGCCCTACAGGTTGAGGTTCAGAGAGTGAGTTTGTTTTCATTCGCCGGTCTTTGTGAATCATAAATAAGACATGTAAATATTGTTGCAAGTGAATTGCCTATGGATGTTGTGAATAGCTGTCTGCGTGCTGTCTGCGCGCTGTCTGCGGCGCGATGGGCCATCAGCGAGGCACAGAGGTTCCCGGGACTTGTGCCCAGCATTATTTTATTTTGGGGGGATTTATTGGAGTGCCAAATCTCATCATTAACTATTTATTGTGCCTATTGCCTTGTCTTTTGTGACCATCTAACACATACTATAAAGTCATAATATTTATTTATTTATTTATTTATCTATCTATTTTTGTTATAGAGAGAACAATTCATTGCTAGCCTGTTTTGTGTTGCAGGTATAACTGTGTGCTGGGAAACAGAGAGTGCACCCTGGTCTCACAGACAAGACGTAACATAGTGCACTCAAAATAGTATGGTTTTGGTATGGGTACATAAGGTTACTTAATTAAGGCAAAAACTAAAGGAGAATGGTTGGTCGGGTGTATAACTTTGCAAATACTGTCTACTTTTTTTTGCGACTTTGCAACTACTTAGCTAACCCTTCCCCTAACCTTAACCCTTTAACCTAACTCCTAACTCCTAACCTTAACCCTTAACCCGGCAGGCTATTCTAGTGGTTAGAGCATTGGACTAGTAACCGGAAGGTTGCAAGTTCTAAGCCCCGAGCTGACAAGCTACAAATCTGCCGTTCTGCCCCTGAACAGGCAGTTAACCCACTGTTCCTAGGTCATCACTGAAAATAAGAATTTGTTCTTAACTGATTTGCCTAGTTAAATAAAGGTAAAAAAAGAAAGAAAGCTAATGTTAGCCACCTAACTAACATTAGCCAAAACAAATTTGGAATTTGTAACATTTCAAATGTGTAACATATTATACAAATATGCAATTCATAACATATCACACAGATTGAAATTTGTAACATATACAAATTGTAATTTGCAACATATCGTACTAATTTGAGTGGTCCAGGTTGCAAGGTTATTTCTGCTGTTAAGTCTGAATGTGCTAAGACATCAATGTACCATGTAGGCCTACTGCCTGTGTTTACTGAGTATAACCTAACAGGCATTTAAATGCAACATTTTCTTGCACAAGTGTAGGCCTGTTGAAGTTGTCTTTACAGTTTAAAGATGGTTGATTCCGCAGATTGGCAGGTCCATTAATTTATTTTTTATTTTTTAAAAGATTATTAAAATAGAATAGTTAGCATTCACATTGTTTTTTTTTCTTCTCTTTGTCTTTCTCCATCTTTCTTTCTCTGCTTCATAACAGTGAGAACCAATCAGCAACAAGACAGAAACCATAGAAACCATGTGTTCCCAAACGTAGAAGATTGCCCCTGTTTGACTGGAAATGTTGCGCATCCTGACTTTACAGATATACAGTTACAGAAACACATGACTAGAAGATAAGTTACGTCCATCTTCATCATTACACTGACTAGAAGTATGCTTCCTTTGAATGTGGCCACAAGTCATTACAGCCATCTCAGATTAGTAGCATCATTTATACTGTTTTTGGGAAAACAAACTTCGACGAAATGATTGAAATTCATAATGTCCTTTGTCTCCTTGGAATTGTGTCGTTGGTGGTACTCCAGGACCGTGCTCAGGAACCAATCTTAAAATTGGCATCCCTGAAAACGATGATGGTATTTTCCCATGGTACCTGGCCACGGTAAGACTTTTGAGTTAGTTGGACCATTTATAAAAAATAAAAATAAACATTTACATCAAAGCAGCTTGCTTATCGGGAAATAATAATGAAGGAATAATTATCTCCATATTTCAGCCAGTCTATGTGATGCATCATACCCTGGTCCTGCTGAGATTGATGTATTAATGGCTATATGCAAATTAAAGCGGGAGAAGGGCCATAAAAAAAAGCTAAGTTTCGCTGTTGCACTGCACTCAGCGCTCAATATGTAATTATGACGGAGCTACTCCCGCACAGCCCCCTCATCACTAAAGAACAATTGGAGCGCCTCTGGCTGTCTGTTCAATGCTAGACCATCAGCCCTGCACTCATGGCAGGAGGATTCTTTTCAAAATGCCACCTAGAAATCATCAGGTTTGTCCTGTCAGCGCACGTGTTTGACACCGTAATTGGAGGCCTTTTGAAGCTGTCAAATTCAATCCGCGGTCCAGTCAACGTTCTTCCTTTTTGCATGATGTATGATCAAAACACACCTCAGATTCACTCTAATGGCGGACACGGTGAAGGTGTGGAGGTCGGATAATTGGCACTACTTTGTGTTCGGGTGGAAAGGACAACGTTATTACTCAAAACGTGTGTGTTCTTGAGCAGAAACGGCACTGACAGTCAGGTCTGTATGAGTCAGAGTTGTTTTCTCACCCGCTTTACTTTTTGAATGGCTCTGAACTCCTCAGGTATTCTGCTCTGTGGCACATGATTGCTGGGGTTTTATCATAACATGAATGTTTCTTATTTAATTTCCTCCCCGGCAAGTCAGTTAAGAAGAAATTCTTATTTTCAATGACAGCCTAGGAACAGTGGGCTAACTGGTCTAGGAACAGTGGGTTAACTTCCTTGTTCAGGGGCAGAACAACAGATTTTTATCTTGTCGGCTCAGGGATTCAATCTTGCAACCTTTCAGTTACTAGTCCAACGCTCTAACCACTAGGCTACCGGCCTAAGAATCACAAAGATACATTTTTGTCATGAAAACATTTGCATTTCATGTCAACGCATTAGAGGCATAACAAGAGAAGAATGTTTGGTGTGAACGATTAGCTACGTTGTCAACCACTGCACAGCTTTTAAATATAGACTTTTCAGCCTGTTGGTCTAAAATTAGGTTATGGAGCAGTCGAAAAAAAAGAAGGTTCCCAGACCAAATAAAAATGTTGGGTTCTCAGGAGTTAAACGCATGCCGAGATCATTGGCACGGCTGTGGCGGCTGAGAGCCAGTTGCTATGTGGTATGTGAAGCCGTAAAACATGCAGTGCTGAGTGGCAGCACAGATCACGAGCATTCTCCTGTTTCATAGGCTGCTCGAGCCATGCCACAGCCACACCATGCCAGGCCAGGCTACATGACAGTCCTCTACGACATACAGTCACACCACCACCATGACTAGGATACCGTGACCATTCATACCTGACGGCGGCTGGGTCAGACACGGGCATTGTGGATCTGGAACAGAGGGTGTCTGTTTCGTTTACAGCCCCTCTGCCAGCAGCTTGTGACGTCCTTGAGAACAAACTGTCAGCGGTGAACAAGTTTTCCATAAGGGGGAAAATGTCGCCGGTCATTATGACACATAACCGCTCACTCAAAAGATTTAAAAGGATTGCCAGATGGAGCTATACATGCGCATACTCAACCATTTACACATCATCGCACGGGTGAATGTTCAATTGACTTTGAATGAGCAGAGCAAAAACCCATTACACAAGGCCCAGAGATCTCCTGTGCTTGCAGCGACATATACTTATCCTCTCAACTTTGGTGTAAAAGGTCAACATTTGCCGACACACAGTAAGCAGCAGTTTTATTTGAACTCCAATCGTACTCTTGCCGAGAATACTAAACTAACCGTCTAATTGTATTGAAGGGGGAATTGTAGATTGAATGAATATTTTTGTCCTTGTCCAACACAGCTCCCTAACCTCCCAGCTCCCTCCACTGACGTGATGGCGACAGGGGACGATGAGGGGATCTTTGTTGAGGCAGGATTTCTTTACGCCTTGAAGCCTCTGGACAGAGAGAAGCAGAGCCATCTTACTCCCTGCAGGTTGACAAAATCACACTTATGACATTATCTCTGCATGTAGTGATATGTTTATAATACATGTGATTAGTCATCCATGCGGTTATTATGGCCATTGGCAAATATGGAATGCAATGTGACCTATGAGATTGGATGGGATGGAACGATATTGTAATCATCGTCATCAAAAATACCATAAAATTGAATGCAATATAATGCAATGATTTGTTTTAATTGGGGTGTATTATCTCTGGCTTGTCCTCAAACAATGTACTGTCAAGCAAGACCAAATGAGACACAGTATCCTTAGTTAATTACAATCAGATTAGATATTTAGGCTACCGTATGTGTCTTAATTAACTTGTATTCGCCATTCATACTTACAGTTGAATTTACTTTTAGCTGGAAGTGAGTTTTTCCCCCCAGCTTCTCAGCTGTAATTGCCATTCAAGAAAATAATTAGCACAGGAAGTCAAGTAATGTCACCCACATTAGCCCAGAATTGAGTGACAGGCAGAGCCAGTCATTACAGGAACGGAAGACAGATCTACAGTGGAAGTCAGGAAGTTTACATACACTTAGGTTGGAGTCATTAAAACTCGTTTTTCAACCACTACACAACTTTCTTGTTAACAAACTATAGTTTTGGCAAGTCGGTTAGGACATCTACTTTGTGCATGACACAAGTGATTTTTCCAACAATTGTTTACAGACAGATTATTTAACTTGTAATTCACTGTATCATAATTCCAGTGGGTCAGACATATACATACACTATGTTGACTGTGCCTTTTAAACAGCTTGGAAAATTCCAGATAATGATGTCATGGCTTTAGAAGCTTCTGGTGGCTAATTGACATCATTTGAGTGTACCTATGGATGTATTTCAAGGCCTACCTTCAAACTCAGTTCCTCTTTGCTTGACATCATGGGAAAATCTAAATAAATTAGCCAAGACCTCAGAAAAAATAATTGTAGACCTCCACAAGTCTGGTTCATCCTTGTGAGCAATTTCCATACGCCTGAAGGTATCATGTTCATCTGTACAAACAATAGTACGCAAGTATAAACACCATGGGACCACGTAGCTGTCATACCGCTCAGGAAGGAGACGCGTTCGGTCTCCTAGAGATGAACGTACTTTGGTACAAAAAGTGCAAATCAATCCCAGAACAACAGCAAAGGACAAAAGTATCTATATCCACAGTAAAAACGAGTCCTATATCGACATAACCTGAAAGGCCGCTCAGCAAGGAAGAGCCATTGTTCCAAAACTACCTTAAAAAAGCCAGACTACGGTTTGCAACTGCACATGGGAACAAAGATCATACTTTTTGGAGAAATGTCCTCTAGTCTGATGAAACAAAAATAGAACTGTTTGGCCATAATGACCAAATAAAATAAAATTGTATTTGTCACATATACATGGTTAGCAGATGTTAATGCAAGTGTAGCGAAATGCTTGTGCTTCTAGTTCCGAGAATGCAGTAATAACCAACAAGTAATCTAAGCTAACAATTCCACAACTACTACCTTATACACACACGTGTAAAGGGATAAAGAATATGTACATAAAGATATATGAATGAGTGATGGTACAGAACGGCATAGGCAAGATGCATTAGATGGTATAGAGAACAGTATATACATATGAGATGAGTAATGTAGGGTATATAAACATAAAGTGGCATAGTTTAAAGTGGCTAGTGATACATGTATTACATAAAGATGGCAAGATGCAGTAGATGATATAGAGTACAGTATATACATATACATATGAGATGAGTAATGTAGGGTATGTAAACATTAAATTAAGTGGCATTGTTTAAAGTGGCTAGTGATACATTTTTTACATCAATTTCCATTATTAAAGTGGCTAGAGTTGAGTCAGTATGTTGGCAGCAGCTTCTCAATGTTAGTGGTGGCTGTTTAACAGTCTGATGGCCTTGAGATAGAAGCTGTTTTTCAGTCTCTCGGTCCCTGCTTTGATGCACCTGTACTGACCTCGCCTTCTGGATGATAGCGGGGTGAACAGGCAGTGGCTCGGGTGGTTGTTGTCCTTGATGATCTTTATGGCCTTCCTGTGACATCGGGTGGTGCAGGTGTCCTGGAGGGCAGGTATTTTGCCTCCGGTGATGCGTTGTTCAGCCCTCACTACCATCTGGAGAGCCTTACGGTTGTAGGCGGAGCAGTTGCCGTACCAGGTGGTGATACTGCCCGACAGGATGCTCTCGATTGTGCATCTGTAGAAGTTTGTGAGTGCTTTTGGTGACAAGCCAAATTTCTTCAGCCTCCTGCGCTGCTGCACCTTCTTCACAACGCTGTCTGTGTGGGTGGACCAATTCAGTTTGTCCGTCATGTGTACGCCGAGGAACTTAAAACTTACTACCCTCTCCACTACTGTCCCGTCGATGTGGATAGGGGGGTGCTCCCTCTGCTGTTTCCTGAAGTCCACAATCATCTCCTTTGTTTTGTTGACGTTGAGTGTGAGTTTATTTTCCTGACACCACACTCCGAGGGCCCTCACCTCCTCCCTGTAGGCCGCCTCGTCGTTGTTGGTAATCAAGCCTACCACTGTAGTGTCGTCCGCAAACTTGATGATTGAGTTGGAGGCGTGCATGGCCACGCAGTCGTGGGTGAATAGAGAGGGCTCAGAACGCACCCTTGTGGGGCCCCAGTGTTGAGGATCAGCGGGGTGAAGATGTTGTTACCTACCCTCACCACCTGGGGGTGGCCCGTCAGGAAGACCAGTACCCAGTTGCACAGGTCGGGGTCGAGACCCAGGGACTCGAGCTTGATGACGAGTTTGGAGGGTACTATGGTGTTAAATTCTGATCTGTAGTCGATGAACAGCATTCTCACATAGATATTCCTCTTGTCTAGATGGGTTAGGGCAGTGTGCAGCATGGTTGCGATTGCGGCGTCTGTGGCCCTATTGGGGTGATAAGCAAATTGGAGTGGGTTTAGGGTGTCAGGTAGGGTGGAGGTGATATGGTCCTTGACTAGTCTCTCTAAGCACTTCATGATGACGGAAGTCGTTTAGCTCAGTTACCTTAGCTTTCTTGGGAACAGGAACAATGGTGGCCCTCTTGAAGCATGTGAGAACAGCAGACTGGTATAATATTTGATTGAATATGTCTGTAAACTCACCAGCCAGCTGGTCTGCGCATGCTCTGAGGACGCGGCTGAGGATGCCGTCTGGGCCTGCAGCCTTGCGAGGGTTAACACGTTTAAATGTTTTACTCACCTCGGCTGCAGTGAAGGAGAGCCTGCAGGTTTTGGTAGCGGGCCGTGTCAGTGGCACTGTATTGTCCTCAAAGTGAGCAAAAAAGTTTTTAGTCTGTCTGGGAGCTTGACATCCTGGTCCGCTACGGGGCTGTTTTTTTTGTAATCCGTGATTGACTGTAGACCCTAACACATACCTCTTGTGTATGAGCCGTTTAATTGCGACTCTACTTTGTCTCTATACTGACACTTTGCTTGTTTGATTGCCTTGCGGAGGGAATAGCTACACTGTTTGTATTCGGTCATGTTTCCGGTCACCTTGCCCTGGTTAAAAGCAGTGGTTCACACTTTCAGTTTCGCGCAAATGCTGCCATCAATTCACAGTTTCTGGTTTGGGAATGTTTTAATCGTTGCTGTGGGAATAACATCACCGATGCACTTTCTAATGAACACCCTCACCGAATCAGCGTATTCGTCAATGTTGTTGTTGGATGCAATGCGGAACATATCCCAATCCACGTGATTGAAGCAGTCTTGAAGCGTGGAATCAGATTGGTCGGACCAGCGTTGAACAGACCTGAGCATGGGAGCTTCTTGTTTTAGTTTCTGTCTGTAGGCTGGGAGCAACAAAATGGAGTCGTGGTCAGCTTTTCCGAAAGGATGTGGGGGAGGGCCTTATATGCGTCGCGGAAGTTAGAATAACAATAATCCAGGGTTTTACAAGCCCTGGTAGCACAATCGATATGCTGATAGAATTTAGGGAGTCTTGTTTTCAGATTAGCCTTGTTAAAATCCCCAGCTACAATGAATGCAGCCTCAGGATATGTGGTTCCCAGTTTACATAGAGTCAAATAAAGTTTGTTCAGGGCCATCGATGTGTCTGCTTGGGGGGGAATATATACGGCTGTGATTATAATCGAAGAGAATTCCCTTGGTAAATAATGTGGTCGACATTTGATTGTGAGGAATTCTAAGTCAGGTGAACAGAACGACTTGAGTTCCTGTATGTTGTTATGATCACACCACGTCTCTTTAATCATAAGGCATACACCCCTGCCCTTCTTCTTACCAGAAAGATGCTTGTTTCTGTCGGCGCGATGCGTGAAGAAACCAGCTGGCTGCACCGACTCCGTTAGCGTCTCTCAAGTGAGCCATGTTTCCGTGAAGCAAAGAATGTTACAGTCTCTGATGTCTCTCTGTAATGCTACCCTTGCTCGGATTTCATCAACCTTGTTGTCAAGAGACTGGACATTGGCGAGTAGTATGCTAGGGAGTGGTGCGCGATGTGCCTGTCTCGGGAGCCTGACCAGAAGACCGCTTCGTTTGCCCCTTTTCGGCGTCGTTGTTTTGGGTCGCTGGCTGGGATCCGATCCATTGTCATGGGTGGAAGGCAAAACACAGGATCCGCTTCGGGAGAGTCATATTCCTGGTCGTAATGATGGTGAGTTGACGTTGCTCTTATATTCAGTAGTTCCTCCCGACTGTATGTAATGAAACCTAAGATTACCTGGGGTACCAATGTAAGAAATAACACGTAAAAAATAAAAATAAATACTGCATAATTTCCTAGAAACACGAAGCGAGGTCGGCCATCTGTGTCGCGCCGCTAATTAAAACCATTGTTATGTTTGGAGAAAAAGGGGAGGCTTGCAAGCCAAAGAACACCATCCCAACCGTGAAGCATGTGGGTGGCAGAATCATGTCGTGGGGATGGTTTGCTGCAGGCACCACTTCACAAAAGGCACCTACTTCAACTGTAAATTAGGAAGTCAATATTTGCCATTTGAGTAGCAGTCTGAGTGAAAGAATGATATTTCCCCCATGCTTAATTTCAATCTCTGTACAACATTCCTAATAAAATCTTACAATTTTAGATTGGAGGAAATTGGTGAGAAATACTGTATATGTAAAGGTGAGAGACTACAATGTCTTCAAATAGCATTGGAGACATTTTTGACATGTTATGAGGTGCACGTTTAGATACTAAGTGCTTGAAACCTTGTGTGCTTTTCGCAGGTGTCCTTCTCAGCAGGAGTCAACTAACCTGGAGTCGAATCAATAAAACAACATTGGAGATTTTGGTAAGAACTGCCCTGCCCCATAAAAACACTGCATTGCCTGATGTGAACCATGCTTCTAACAAAAGAGATCTAAAAGTCAATCCACGGTAAGACAAATTGTCTATAAATGGAGAAAGTTCAGCATTGTTGCTACTTTCCCTAGGAGTGGCCGCCCAGAAAAGATGACTACAAGAGCACATTGCAGAATGCCCAATGAGGTTAAGAAGAATCTTCGTGTCAGCTAAAGACTTACAGAAATATCTGGAAGATGCTAACAACTCTGTTGACGAGTCTACAATAGGTAAAACACTAAACAAGAATCGTGTTCATGGGAGGACACCATGGAAGAAGCCACTGCTGTCCAAAAAACCCCATTGCTGCACGTCTGAAATTTGCAAGAGAGCACCTGGATGTTCCACAGCGCTACTGGCAAAATATTCTGTGGACAGATTAAACTAAAGTAGTGTTGTTTGGAAGGAACACACAACACTATGTGTGGAGAGAAAAAGGTACAGCACACCAACATCAAAACCTCATCCCAACTGTAAAGTCTGGTGGAGGCAGCATCATGGTTTGTGGCTGCTTTGCTGCCAGCTTGCTATCACCGACGGAATAATTAGTTTATCAAATCATTTTGAAGCCAACAGAAGTTAAGTGATGCAACAGGACAACAACCCAAAAGACAGAAGTAAATCAACAACAGAATGACGTGAACAGAAGAAAATACGCCTTCTGGAGTGGCCCAGTCAGTCCTGACCTCAACCCGATTGAGATGCTGTGGCATGACCTCAAGAGAACGGTTCACACCAGACATCGCAAGAATATTGTGGAACTGAAACAGTTTTGTAAAGAGGAATGGTCCAAAATTCCTCCTGACCGTTGTGCAGGTCTGATCTGCAACTACAGAAAACGATTGGTTGAGGATATTGCTGCCAAAGCAGGGTCAACCTGTTATTAAATCCAAGGGTTCACACACTTTTTCCAACCTGCACTGTGAATGTTTACACAGTGTGCTCAATAAAGACAAGAACAATTCTAATTGCTTGTGTGTTATTAGTTGAAGCAGACATGTGTTTGTCTGTTGTTGTGACTTTGATGAAGATCAGATAAAATGTTATGACCAACTTGTGCAGAAATCCAGATAATTCGCCATTCAGGAGAAAACCTTGTTCGTTCACGGAAGGGATTTTAAGTGATGACCCATTCGTGAGTTTATTTTTCAATACATACTGATGAGTGATGTTGCATTGGGGGCGGCAGCGTAGCCTAGTGGTTAGAGTGTTGGACTAGTAACCGGAAGGTTGCGAGTTCAAACCCCCGAGCTGACAAGGTACAAATCTGTCGTTCTGCCCCTGAACAGGCAGTTAACCCACTGTTCCCAGGCCGTCATTGAAAATAAGAACATGTTCTTAACTGACTTGCCTGGTTAAATAAAGGTAAAAAATAAAAAAAAAATTTAAAAAAAATTGTCTGAATCTTTATGAATTATACAGAAATAGCATCACTTGAACTATCCACATGTCTCTAGTGAAGGACATATTCGCTATGTGTATTAGAAGTGGAGGTGATGTACTTTTTCTTTCCTTTTCTTGGAGTCTTACTACAGTCTGACCTTGGGCTATTGTGGGGTAGTTCTTTGCGTTTTTGCGTCAGAGATGACTCAGGCGTCTGGATTTATGTGACTGAGGGGACTCGCGTTTGAGTGGATGAACAGAGGGAGCTGTGTGCCTGGGTGAGCATCACACCACCAGATAATAGTGGGTTGCCATTGATTACATTGTCACATGACTTTCAGGAAAGGATAGGAGCAGGATTTACATTGAGAATATCTTATATATCTCATAAATATCTCATAAAGTCTGCCTCTATTCAAATGAACTACAGTAGATATGAATATGTTAAACAACTCATGTTCTTACCAAATGTAAAATTATCTTAGAATAAAGTCAGAAGGGACCCCCAGGATCCCCTCCAGTCACATGTTCTTCATAGACTCTGTGACCGGCAAGGTGTCTCTCACTGAGGACGGTGAGTTACAGGCCCCTCACTCAACTGCACCTACCCCACCCCCATCTCACACGTATAACCTTCTTGGCCCCTACCCCATCCCCATCTCACAGGTGTAACCTTCCTGGCCCCTACCCCATCCCCATCTCACAGGTATTACCTTCCTGGCCCCTACCCCATCCCTATCTCACAGGTGTAACCTTCCTGGCCCCTACCCCATCCCTATCTCACATGTATAACCTTCATGGCCCCTACCCCATCCCTATCTCACATGTATAACCTTCATGGCCCCTACCCCATCCCTATCTCACATGTATAACCTTCCTGGCCCCTACCCCATCCCTATCTCACATGTATAACCTTCATGGCCCCTACCCCATCCCTATCTCACATGTATAACCTTCATGGCCCCTACCCCATCCCTATCTCACATGTATAACCTTCATGGCCCCTACCCCATCCCTATCTCACATGTATAACCTTCCTGGCCCCTACCCCATCCCTATCTCACCCCTGGCCCCTACCCCATCCCTATTGGACCATTCCTCTTTACAAAACTGTTTCATGTATAACCTTCATGGCCCCTACCCCATCCCTATCTCACATGTATAACCTTCATGTCCCATACCCCATCCCCATCTCACAGGTACCTCCCTGGCCCCTACCCCACCCCCATCTCACAGGTTAATCTTCCTGGCCCCTACCCCACCCCCATCTCACAGGTGTAACCTACCTGGCCCCTACCCCACCCCCATCTCACAGGTGTAACCTACCTGGCCCATACCCCATCCCCATCTCACAGGTATTTCCCTGGCCCCTACCCCATCCCCATCTCACAGGTATAACCTTCTTGGCCCCTACCCCATCCCCATCTCACAGGTATTTCCCTGGCCCCTACCCCATCCCCATCTTACAGGTATAACCTTCCTGGCCCCTACCCCATCCCTATCACACAGGTGTAACCTTCCTGGCCCCTACCCCATCCCTATCTCACATGTATAACCTTCTTGGCCCCTACCCCATCCCTATCTCACAGGTATAACCTTCCTGGTCCCTGCCCCATTCCCATCTCACAGGTAGAACCTCCCTGGCTCCTGCTCCATCCTCATCTCACAGGTATTTCCCTGGCCCCTACCCCATCCCCATCTCACAGGTATAACCTTCTTGGCCCCTACCCCATCCCCATCTCACAGGTATTTCCCTGGCCCCTACCCCATCCCCATCTTACAGGTGTAACCTTCCTGGCCCCTACCCCATCCCTATCACACAGGTGTAACCTTCCTGGCCCCTACCCCATCCCTATCTCACATGTATAACCTTCTTGGCCCCTACCCCATCCCTATCTCACAGGTATAACCTTCCTGGTCCCTGCCCCATTCCCATCTCACAGGTAGAACCTCCCTGGCTCCTGCTCCATCCTCATCTCACAGGTGACATAGTATCATGCTCCATCTCCATCCCCATCTCACAGGTATAACCTTCCTGGCCCCTACCCCACCCCCATCTCACAGGTATAACCTTCCTGGCCCCTACCCCACCCCCATCTCACAGGTATAACCTTCCTGGCCACTACCCCATCCCCATCTCACAGGTATAACCTTCCTGGCCACTACCCCACCCCATCTCACAGGTATAACCTTCCTGGCCCCTACCCCACCCCCATCTCACAGGTATAACCTTCTTGGCCCCTACCCCATCCCCATTTCACAGGTAGGACCTCCCTGGCCCCTACCCCATCCCCATCTCACAGGTATAACCTTCCTGGCCCCTACCCCATCCACATCTCACAGGTATAACCTTCCTGGGCCCTACCCCATCCCCATCTCACAGGTATAACCTTCCTGGCCCCTACCCCATTCCGATCTCACAGGTAGAAACTTCCTGGCCCCTACCCCATTCCCATCTCACAGGTAGAACCTCCCTGGCCCCTGCCCCATCCCCATCTCACAGGTGACATAGTATTATGCTCCATCTCCATCCCCATCTCATACGTGACACACAGTGATGCTTTCAGGGATCACAGAGATATCTGTATATTCCTGCAGGTGTCCTATATATTCCTGCAGGTGTCCCTACCCAGGTGTCCTTTGCCTCTAGTCTAGAATAATGGAAAGCAGTCATCTGACAAATGTCAAACACTGTAAACTTTCATCCAATGTTTTATTTGACTGTTCATTGTAAAATGTCATTATGTAATGGAATGGGTGAAGCATCAGGATACTGCAGTTGTGTTGTTGTCTTGTTAGTCCCCCTGGGCTTTCCTAAGCGACCACGGTGTGCATTATTAATGTCACTCTTACCCCTAGGCTTTCCCCTGCCTGAGTCCCTGTAGCCCGAGGTTCCATTCCCGCGGTTGGTGTGTGTGTCTGTGTGTGTCTGTGTGTGTGTGTGTGTGTGTGTCCATAATGTCGAAGATTGTTCAATCAAAACCTACATTTGTTTCTGACTTAGCGGTTGTGATTGAATAGGGATCCGTCTCTGTGCTCTGTGCCAGGCCAGTGTCGCCGTATCTGCACCTGGTTTACTTTACAGTCGGACCATTAGCTTGTTATTCAACATTTATAATATTAGCCACGGCCCAGTGCTTGACTCAGCACCAAATCGCTAAAGCTGTGTAAATAACTGGAAACATCTGACATGATCAAAAAGAGCAAAACAGGAAGTTCTGTTACTGCTCAGTGGTATGGATCTTATCTGCATCTCCATCAGCATTTATTAGTCTGGAAAACAATAGTCTGTTTTCTATATGTAGGTCCTTACGACGATGGAACAATAGTCTGTTTAACTAGTTACAGGTGCTTACAACAATGGAACATGGTCAGTAACGCAAACTCGAGAACATAAAGTCATGATTTGCTGTGAATGTGTGCATTTCTACATTTCATTGTGGTCTGTGGGTGTCGCCACAGCAACCCCCCTCCTCCTCCTCCTCCTCTTCCCCCTCTCCTCCTCCTCTCCTCCTCTCACTCACGCCAGCTCCATCCGCCCACTGAAAACGTGTGGACTCAAAACATGTGGTATCAAAACGTGGGCAGATTTGATCTTTTTTTCACATTTTCAATGCCAATTTACCAACCTAAAATGTGGACAGGCAAAATCTCAAACATGTCATACAAATCTCTGCCGGAACGTGAGTGAGTGAGTGTGTGTGTGTGTGTGTGTGTGTGTGTGTGTGTGTGTGTGTGTGTGTGTGTGTGTGTGTGTGTGTGTGTGTGTGTGTGTGTGTGTGTGTGTGTGTGTGTGTGTGTGTGTGTGTGTGTGTGTGTGTGCGTGCGTGCGTGTGTGCGTGCGTGCGTGCGTGCGTGGCTCAGATTTAAAATACAAGGCTACTCTGTCCTTGAGATTCTCAAACCCTCATAAAAAATATAATCTGCTGGTCAAAATGCTATTACTATATTACAATGAATTAGGCTATAACTTGTATTGTAGGGGCAGAACACAACACCATATCTGCATGTCCATGTAAAGAGGTAACAGTATAGAATCCACCACTGGCCGACCGTGCCCACATGATGGGAAAAGCCTCTCTCCACCCACTCTGCCTTTACCACCATGTGTATGTAGGTGGTAGGACTCACAGCTGTGCTGTTACCAAACAGATCAGTGGGTCATGTTGAAAGACTGAGTATAACTGGGAGCCCTTTACTATCGGCAATATGGAAAGTGATTTCTCTACTCAGTGAAATGTTGTGCAACACTTATGCATTATGCTGATGGGTTTTTCTTCCATTATGCAAATTTCTTTCTGAATATTCTCCTTCCGTCATTGATATTGATATAGTTGCACTTTGGTTGTTGATCTCAAGAAGCATTGCTCATCTTTGGGCATTTTTGGTCTTTTTCCAAATGAACAATTAGGCTAAATCAAGGCAGGAGAATTCCACATTGTGCATACTTCTTATACATCTAAGTCAGATTTGTAAAATCAAATTGACGTATTATAAATACAGTAGTTGTGCACTTAAAGGGCAATTACACCACTTTTCAACCTCATTTTCATTTTCTCCAGCACAGTACCAGTGTCTACAAATGTGAAAACAGCGCATTTCTATACAAAGTTAAAAGGTTCTACATGATGACATCATCAAAGGAGAAAACATTGAAAAATTGTGATTTTCAAACACTATGAGAATTTCTTGATGACGTGATGAGCAAGAAAATACCCTCCCTCAAGGCTAGAAACCCGTTGTAGGTTTTTGAAAATCACTGATGTCACAGATTTTTAAAAAAGACAAATGTAGGCCGTTTCTTCTTATCTTTTTAACCACAAGTCATAGAAACATGCCGTTTTCACATATGTAGACACCGGTATGGTGCTGGAGCTAATGAATATGAGGTTGAAAAGTGGTGGAATTGCCCTTTTAAGGTGACGTAGAAGACAGAGCGTGCACTGCAAGCTGTTAAAAAAACAAGCAATGAAAGCAAGACATTACATCAGCTACGGTGTACTCTACTCATCCATTTTTAGAGCAACCAGGTCATCAATCACGTTGTTATATACTACATCTCTTCAAAGCACTGAGGCCCTGAAACACCATAACACTGGTTATGGGAAGTCGTGAGAAGAGGGACTTGTGTATACACAGCCTCTGCGTTTGGGGAGCCATCTCCAAAGCAATGGAGTGGAAGTGTGACAGTGGGTTGAGGAGATGCACATGCCTCCCTGTATCTCTGCCGTTGACCGCTCCTTCTTCGGTGCTGTTTCATGGGGCCCTCTGAGCTAATCATACAGCTCCCTGTCCGGCCCTGTGCTTTAAATCAGTGGAAGCCCCCCCATCCAACATGTATGAGCTTTTGTACATTGACTCAGCACTTTATAATTTAAACACCTCACAGGTTTCCCTCTCTGTTAGAGCCTAGGTGTCTATACTCTACTAGAGAGAGAGAGAGAAGGAGAGAGAGGGAGTGGGAACAGCTGAAGGGGGCCTCAATCCTACAATCCTGCAGTGCAGAGGGACCGTTGAATTGACTATGTTCAGTTTATGAGCTGTTCCGTGCCTTCCCTGCTTCCCTGTGCGGTGTCTAGGTGAAGTGGAGTGGGGGGGTCTGGTAGGGAACAGCCTGGAGGGGGAATTCCCAGAGATGCTGTTCACTGTCAGCAAAGAGGGAGTCATCTCTCTCAACGCCCCACTAGACAGAGAGACTCAGGACCAGGCGAGTGGCCACACAGTTTTCATTCATATTGTATCGTACCTCCTTGTCTTTAACATATAGTAAGGACTTGTTAGGACTGTGAACGCATCGTCATGTCATGTGATGTACGGCATTACACTGTAAGAACAGAGGAAAATCGGGGTTAACAAGAAAAGGAGGATCATGACTCAAATCACAACGTGTCTTTTTTCCTCCTCGGCAGTTTTCCAAAAAACTAAGCTCCAAAGCCGTACAGGATTAGATAAACATCCATTTTTTTGGCACAGGTTGTCTTTTGGGTCATTCCGCAGAGTAACAAGCAACGTGTTTGGCCAGAGACCTTAACTGCTCACTGGACTGACACAAGTAAGGAGAAATTCATCAGGTTATTGGATGTTCTGTTTCTACAGAAAGCCCTCGGAGAGTCTATTCTGTCGGAACCTTACCTATAGCACAGTAATCATAAAGCCAGATACACCCCCTCTCCCCTCCTTATCCTCTCTCCCTGCCTGGCAGTGACTGTCACCTCTCATGATGGAGCTGTCATGTTCCAGCATGCATCACACATGAGTCACAGCCTATTGATCCACCTCCTCACGCAACACAACACGAGTGAGGCAGTCCAGGTTGTTCCCTGATTGCGATGGTTCCACGCTGACTGACTGAGACTCATATGTCCGTGCCATGTGACTCTTACAGCTGATGGAGGGAAAAGGGAGGAGAGGAGGAGGGGATGCACGCACGTGTACAGTACCTCTCGCTTGGTGTTGACAGAGTTGCGTGCCCGTATGATGAATCATCTCTGGACGTGTCAAAGAAGGCGCTACACAAGCAAAATGGCTCAGTGCCGTGAGCTGACTGGCAGCCCAGGAATCAATGGACACACTGAGTGTTAGCACTGTCACTGCCTATCGTTCACCTAATGGCTTCATCTTCTAAAGACAGGTCAGAGTGAAAGGGGAGAGAGGGGGGTGAGCAATCTGCACTCTAAAAAAGCAATTTCATTCACACACATACACCCCACACACCTCCCATCCCCCTATCTATTCCAAGAAAGCTCAATAAATAATGAATACAAAATCGTTGGGGCTTTATCTCAGACTGTGGTTCCAGTGTGTAATGGTGCACCGTGCAATACAGAACATGAAGATCTTTCCATGGCTGAGAACTGGCACTTTGTGTTATTCCAGTGTGAAGGTCTGTGGTCTCACTGTGCGTCCACACAGGGAGATTTGATCTGGACACTTTGTGAAAGCACATGTCTGATAGTTCCAGATCAGCATCGTGGTGGAGCTTCCGGATGGCAGGGAGATCGCCAAGCCTGTGGAGCTGAGAGTGATTGGCGGGCGATGCCAACGACAACAGGCCCACCCACGTTCCCTACCACACAGTACCACAACGTGGTCAAGGAGCTTGCCCCACGGGGTGAGACGCAACCCTCGGAACACTCATATGACACACTCCTACAGACAACTCTGGAACATACTGGATCACAAAGGCCTTTTGTTTACGCTTAAAACGAAATACTCCGAAATAAAAAAGGATGGAGAAATTCATCAGGATGCTCAAAATAGGATTCTGTGTTTCTCACTTGAGGGTTCAAAGAAAATTGGTTTTTGCCCACACACTAATCTGTGAGGACTTTGCTCTTTTCCCAGGGACAAAAATCGTCACAGTTCAAGCAGCCGACAATGATGATCCGAAAACCGATAACGTGACAATCTTCTAGCGGCTGGTTGGCCAGATCCTAGAGAGCTCTCGTGCCTTGTTCCAGGTGGACCGTGACTCTGGGGTCATCTCAGTGCAAGCAGGCAACCTGGAGGGAGCTTCCCCACAGTACACACTGACCATCACTGCCGAGGACGCTAAAGGTGACCAACAGTACTGCATGGCAATGTGGTTCTGTGGTGTTAGGGAGAGGGGTGAGGGATTACTTCCACAAAGATAATGTATACATAGTACAATGTAAAGATAATCCAGAGATACTCTACAGTAGTAACCTATTGTGATATGTAGACGGGTGCAGTGGTAGGGTAAATGAGTTTTAGACTAGCAGATGTAATGTTGGAGGCTTTCCCTCTGCTTCTTCTGAGGAGAATATTGTTTAAATATGACACTGCAGTGACTGATGATCATGATTAAGACTGAAGGCATCAGTATGACAGAGGCATGCCAAACGAAGTGACTCACTGATGGAGCCTGTCTCTCTCTGATGATGATTTCCTTTGCAGGCTTAAACAGCTCCTGTACTGTGGTTGTGACAGTGCAGGATGAGAACGACCCGTCTTCACTCAACACGAGGTGCCTTTACCCAGGCTGAAGAGAGGACTGACAGCGTGATTTTTGGTTCGGGGGGGATAGAAGTGATTCAGAGCACTCATTGCAAATCTATCTGCTTAGACAGTATATTCGTTTTTTTTTTCGTGTTTGAACTCTCCCTCCAGGTCACTGATTTGATTTCCCAGAGGGGAGAGAGATGGAGTGCTTTTAGGGGGATCCAAGCTTAACTCTCAGGCTTATACAAATGTAGGACCTTCATTTGAGCCTGTTCGCTACAGCAGTGAAGTAATCCTTCAGCAACAGAAAATGTGAATTGTTACGTGGCTTATAATTCTTGGACAATGAATTAAGTCAAGTTTGAAATTTAAAAGTGGGAGTTACAAACTTCAGAAGCATTTTTTATTTATTTTTTTAAATCTCAAATACACTACACGTTTGACATTTCCTGCATTGCAGGACAGCTCTCCTACAACAGGGTGATCAAATTAATATGCTACATCTGTGGAGATGGAACCGTATTATTGTAGGGTTTATTTCTCATTGTGCTCCAAATGGACAATGTTCTCTGAGTTAATCTGAATAAGCCTCAGATGAGTCCTGTGAGAATCCTTTATTTATAGAATAAGGCAAATCCCCAGCGTCGCCAGAAGACAGCTCTAAATGATGTCCCTGACACTTGCGGCAGTCAGAACATTTCACATCTTCATAGGAAAATCGTTGCACTGAGCAATATTTACTATCACGTCTGAGCTCACTGGTTAAAAAAAAGCAGTTTTTTAATGAAATATGAAATACTTTGTTAAAAGTGAAAAATGCATCCCTTCTAGTCCAGAAATGAACTGCATCGTTCTGCAATTTGTCAATAAAAAAAACTCATAAGAGCTCTCGTGAGCCGCACAGTGTTGTCATCTCCTCTGGTTCGGGGGGAGTGTAGCTGAGCCTACCAATGAAATGGACCTCAGTCTTAACATAAAGGCTGATCTATGATCAGATGCATCTTTGGGGACAGTCAGTGTTTCCAGTGGTCTTTTCCATAGTTGATCCTCATGAATAATGCAGGAGACAGGATAGTCATCTTAAAATGGGGACTTGACAATGGGACACAAAGCTCTCGTTGTCCTCACTGGTGCTAGACTAAGTCAATGTAAACCCCAACTGTGCTTGTTAAGTTCAGATGCTCTCGGAGTGAGAGAAGGTACTGTTACGATACAGTAGACGTGCCCTGCCTTCATATTCATCCCAGAGTCATCCAGTGTTTTCTTCATTGGGTGCATGCCATGACAAAAGATTTACAGCTCATTTTGGATTCTCATTTTGGATTCTCTATGCACCTCAACAATGCTGTCAATCATGTTTTGAGTCGATGCCAGCCCCATGCTCATGTTCTCTCACTCTGGCACACGCGCACGTGCACGCACACACACACACACACACACACACACACACACACACACACACACACACACACACACACACACACACACACACACACACACACACACACACACACACACACACACAGAGGTGGAAAAAGCTCTTGAGTGGGTCACGCCAGAGTGCCCCTGCTTTTTCCAGCAACATGTGAACGGGTTTGTAGGGAGCTGGCAGGTGAGTGATGAAGCCCATGGTATCAGCGACCCTCTAGCCCGGGCAGGCAGATCAGAGACTCAGCCGCTTCAGTGGAGGGCCACAGTGAGTGGCTGATTAAAGGACTCCCAAGCAGAGAGATTGGAGGTGTGTGAATGAAGGTCAACAACACAGGACCACACGGAACATGCCTGCATACACACACCAGACCTGGGTCAAATACACTGTACATAACCTAGATTATGTCAAATATGTTCAAATATTTGAAATGCACTTGATATGGTTTGCCTGGAACAACGGAACCAATGGAGTAGTCCCAAAAATGCAAATTCCAAGCTAAATCCATCTAATACTAAATAATATACTTTTAAACTATTTCTCAAACAATCACATGTATTTTTTAAGCCCTTTTCAGCAGTTGTCACAAAGTGCTTTACGGATACCCAGCATAAAAACCCCAAAGAGAAAGCTATGCAGATAGTAGCCCCTGCTTCATTATCTTAGTCTTCTCCCTGTCCTCGTCCCCCCTTCTCTCTCCCTTTCTCCTCTCACCTTTTTCTCTACCTCCTCCCCCCCTCTCTTAGTACGGCCCCTTCCACCTGAAAGAGGATGCTCCTTTGGGAGCCACGATAACGGCGGTGTTGGCATGTGATGCTGATGAGAGGGGAGGAGACAGCTGGCAGGTGAGTTACAGGCTGGAGTCTGGGAATGAGGAGGTGTTCACACCGGTCACAGACAAGCAGACCAATGAGGTTTCACTCATCCTCTCCAAGGTACGGCAATCTCCTCCATTCAATAGTCTCTATTCTCTCTTGTTCATTCACAAATAAGACAACCCAGAGAGCCCTAGACGTCGATTGAATAGGAGGCATTTTAACATGATCTCAACATGGTAATAATAACTACGTAGAAATATTCAATATTGACTCTAATAATTATGCATTTTAGTAAGTAACCATAAGAAAAAGATACATGCATATTGAATCTTGCTTTGTATATCCCTTTCTGTGTCTCTTCATACACGCACATGCGGGCATTTCCACGGCACGTGTCCCAAAAATAAGCCATGACACAAACAATAGTTTATCCCCAAATAATCTGAGCCCATCCCTGGGGTGTCTCTCTGGCTCTTCCCTGGTCTCCTGTAATCCCCTCCACGCTCCCAGCCCCGCCCCAGCACCGCCCTGCCTCAGCTCTCTCCCCTGGCCTGGACAGGAGGGGTTTGGAGAGAAAGAGGGAGTGTTTGTCATTGTTTGTGTACCCATTCTCTGGAAGCGGGGCAACTACGTTCTACCGCTCTATGGGAGTAGAGGACTGTTACCTATATTCCGCAGAGGTAAACCAGAAGTTGCCTCCGGTATTGTCTAAACTGATACAGGACTGGAGCACAACCCCTTTGCATTGTCTCTGATGAACCCTGCCATACAGTAATGATATGCTGTATAAGGCTCTGACATAAGCCTACTGTAGCCAATTTTGAAGCGCCACATACAGTGTATATTTATTGTAGGAGTTACAGGCTTAAAGCCAGCCAACGACCGTCCGTCTGATAAAATAGCTTGTTAGCACATCCGAGCACGCTCACTAACATGTTGCCTTGTGGCGGGACTGAGACCACCCAGAGGGTAGTCCCGTTGTCTCAGTAACAACAGCTTGCACGGCGTCTAACTGAATCATGACACAGTGCCATTAGTCTGTGGAAAGTAATTACCTGTTTACCACACAGGCAAGGGCACCGCTAACTAAACACTAGCTAATCTGTCTCTCTGGTGCTGTGCTACGGTTGTTTCGATAGCGTGAGGATAATTTTTATTTCACCTTTATTTAACCAGGTAGGCTAGTTGAGAACAAGTTCTCATTTGCAACTGCGACCTGGCCAAGATAAAGCATAGCAGTGTGAACAGACAACACAGAGTTACACATGGAGTAAACAATTAACAAGTCAATAACACAGTAGAAAAAAAGGGGAGTCTATATACAATTTGTGCAAAAGGCATGAGGAGGTAGGCGAATAATTACAATTTTGCAGATTAACACTGGAGTGATAAATGATCAGATGATCATGTACAGGTAGAGATATTGGTGTGCAAAAGAGCAGAAAAGTAAATAAATCAAAACTGTGGGGATGATGTAGGTGAAAATGGGTGGGCTATTTACCAATAGACTATGTACAGCCGCAGCGATCGGTTAGCTGCTCAGATAGCTGATGTTTGAAGTTGGTGAGGGAGATAAAAGTCTCCAACTTCAGCGATTTTTGCAATTCGTTCCAGTCACAGGTAGCAGAGTACTGGAACGAAAGGCGGCCGAATGAGGTGTTGGCTTTAGGGATGATCAGTGAGATACACCTGCTGGAGCGCGTGCTACGGATTGGTGTTGCCATCGTGACCAGTGAACTGAGATAAGGCGGAGCTTTACCTAGCATGGCCTTGTAGATGACCTGGAGCCAGTGGGTCTGGCGACGAATATGTAGCGAGGGCCAGCCGACTAGAGCATACAAGTCGCAGTGGTGGGTGGTATAAGGTGCTTTAGTGACAAAACGGATGGCACTGTGATAAACTGGATCCAGTTTGCTGAGTAGAGTGTTGGAAGCAATTTTGTAGATGACATCGCCGAAGTCGAGGATGGGTAGGATAGTCAGTTTTACTAGGGTAAGCTTGGCAGCTTGAGTGAAGGAGGCTTTGTTGCGGAATAGAAAGCCAACTCTTGATTTGATTTTCGATTGGAGATGTTTGATATGAGTCTGGAAGGAGAGTTTGCAGTCTAGCCAGACACCTGCAGTCTAGCCAGTACTTATAGATGTCCACATATTCAATCAAGGTCGGAACCATCCAGGGTGGTGATGCTAGTCGGGCATGCGGGTGCAGGCAGCGATCGGTTGAAAAGCATGCATTTGGTTTTACTAGCGTTTAAGAGCAGTTGGAGGCCACGGAAGGAGTGTTGTATGGCATTGAAGCTCGTTTGGAGGTTAGATAGCACAGTGTCCAATGACGGGCCGAAAGTATATAGAATGGTGTCGTCTGCGTAGAGGTGGATCAGGGAATCACCCGCAGCAAGAGCAACATCATTGATATATACAGAGAAAAGAGTCGGTCCGAGAATTTAACCCTGTGGCACCCCCATAGAGACTGCCAGAGGACCGGACAGCATGCCTTCCGATTTGACACACTGAACTCTGTCTGCAAAGTAATTGGTGAACCAGGCAAGGCAGTCATCCGAAAAACCGAGGCTACTAAGTCTGCCGATAAGAATATGGTGATTGACAGAGTCGAAAGCCTTGGCAAGGTCGATGAAGACGGCTGCACAGTACTGTCTTTTATCGATGGCGGTTATGATATCATTTAGTACCTTGAGTGTGGCTGAGGTGCACCCGTGACCGGCTCGGAAACCAGATAATATCAATGAGAGTATTCAGCTCCTGCTGTGCTGTAGGCGGATGTGTATGAGGTTGGGTGTGGGCCTTTTTCTACCAGGCCCATGTCAAGCACGTGTTCTGTTCAGATGCCTCCTACATGCGTACATACAGTACCTGCCGTCATGAATGGTGAATGAGAGAGGATGGCGTCGAAAAATGTGTGGTCGGTGGCCGTGTGCTAGGGGGCAGGTGCACATAGCTAATTCAATCATTTTCAGAAGGGAAGAATAGAGATTACAGACGAGCACACACACACACACACACACACACACACACACACACACACACACACACACACACACACACACACACACACACACACACACACACACACACACACACACACACACACACACACACACACACACACAGGACTACTTCTTTGATCTTATTACAATCTTGATATAAAAGAGGGGATCACTAGCAATCGTCTCCTTCTTTTTAAACCCATTGAGCTGGAGACTATCATGCTTCAGGTGTCCCCATTTAACCGAGTGGGACGCCCTCCACACAGCAACTTAAGGCCAGCAACGGCAGCTGAGGGGTGTTTGGATTCTTCTGGTTGTTGCCTGATACAAACCTGCACTTCACTTCCAGTCAGCACCATGAGTCACTCCAACACTGATCAACGTCTGTGTTTTTCTCTAGCAACAGGGGTAGCTATTTGGGCCAATCGACATGTTATGAGCAACAGCAATCACTTCATTTCACCAGAATGTAGACAACACAGGGGATACAATCCTGGGCTATGACCTCACAGAGTAAGCATAGCAACGGCTGTCCACTAACGGGATTCTCCATCACACTCAGGATTCATGTCAGGTGACACTTGAATCAAATGGCCGTCCCTGTCATTCCAGTTTCCATTTTACGGTGGGAATAAAACTCCTCTCTGCCGATAAATCAGCTTGTCTGGCGATATTATGCAGGTGACGGTATTATAGAGGCATTGTTTAGAGTCACTGTGTATTTTTCCACAACCCTCTCCTTTCCAGTAGGATCAGCCTGTAAATCTGTGGAACACGCCGATTAGCAGCAGACATATGCAGGCTCTTTCTGATCTCCTGTGATGGCTCCATGAGCTTAATACAATCCCATGCCTTTGTAGGAGGGGGCAGTTCGATATGTAGCTCAGTCTAAATGAGCAGCCTGTGTGTCTCATGGAGTGCTGAAATGGCACATTCGCAACAGATTCATTGATTGCTTTTTTGCTTTTTTAGATCAAATCTGCTATTTTCTGGGAAATGTTAGTAAAGCCCTCCCATGATTATTTTCCTGGTGTTCATTCTTGCACCGTTGAACACTATGTTCCCATGTCTTACAGCTATTAGAACACTACATATACAGCTGAAGTCGGTAGTTTACATACACTTAGGTTGGAGTCATTAAAACTCGTTTTTCAACCACTCCACAAATTTCTTGTTAACAAAATATACTTTTGGCAAGTCGGTTAGGACATCTACTTTGTGCATGACACAAGTGATTTTTCCAACAATTGTTTACAGACAGATTATTTCACTTATAATTCACTGTATCACAATTCCGGTGGGTCAGAAGTTTACGTACACTAAGTTGACTGCGCCTTTAAACAGCGTGGACAATTCCAGATAATGATTTCATGGCTTTAGAAGCTTCTGATAGGCTAATTGACATAATTTCAGTCAATTGGAGGTGTAACTGTGGATGTATTTCAAGGCCTACCTTCAAACTCAGTGCCCCTTTGCTTGACATCATGAGAAAATCAAAAGAAATCAGCCAAGACCTCAGAAAAGAAAATGTAGACCTCCACAAGTCTGGTTCATCCTTGGGAACAGTTTTCAAATGCCTGAAGGTACCATGTTCATTTGTACAAACAATAGTATGCAAGTATAAACACCATGCAGCCATCATACCCCTCAGGAAGGAGACGCGTTCTGTCTCCTAGCGATGAACGTACTTTGGTGCGAAAAGTGCAAATCAATCACAGAACAACAGCAAAGGACCTTGTGAAGATGCTGGAGGAAACAGGTACAAAAGTATCTATATCCACAGTAAAAACAAGTACTATGTCGACGTAGCCTGAAAGGCCGCTCAGCAAGGAAGAAGCCACTGCTCAAAAACCGCCTTAAAAAAGCCAGACTATGGTTTGCAACTGCACGTGGGAACAAAGAACGTACTTTTTGGAGAAATGTCCTCTGGTCTGATGAAACAAAAATAGAACTGTTTGGCCATAATGACTATCCTGATGTTTGAATGAAAGAGGGGGATGCTTGCAACCCGAAGAACACCATCCCAACCATTAAGCACAGGGGTGGCAGCATCCTGTTGTGGGGGTGCTTTGCTGCAGGAGGGACTGGTGCACTTCACAAAATAGATGGCATCATGAGGCAGGGAAATGATGTGGATATTTTGAAGCAACATCTCAAGACATCAGTCAGGAAGTTAAAGCTTGGTCGCAAATGGGTCTTCCAAATGGACAATGACCCCAAGCATACTTCCAAAGTTGTGGCAAAATGGCTTAAGGACAACAATGTCAAGGTATTGGAGTGGCCGTCACAAAGCCCTGACCTCAACCCTATAGAACATTTGTGGGCAGAACTGAAAAAGCGCGTGCGAGCAAGTGTAACAGTATAACTTTAGACCGTCCCCTCTCCTATATTCCGGGCGTGAACCAGGGACCCTCTGCACACATCAACAACAGTCACCCTCAAAGCATCGTTACCCATCACTCCCCAAAAGCCACGGCCCTTGCAGAGCAAGGGGAACCACTACTTCAAGGTCTCAGAGCAATTGACGTCACCGATTGAAACGCTATTTAGCGCGCACCACCGCTAACTAGCTAGCTATTTCACATCCGTTACACAAGGAGTCCTACAAACCTGACTCAGTTACACCAGCTCTGTCAGGAGAAATGGGACAAAATTCACCCAACTTATTGTGGGAAGCTTGTGAAAGGCTGCGCAAAACATTTGGCCCAAGTTAAACAATTTAAAGGCTATGCTACCAAATACTAATTGAGTGTATGTAAACTTCTGACCCACTGGGAATGTGATGAAAGAAATCAAAGCTGAAATAAGTCATGCTCTCTACTATTATTCTGACATTTCACATTCTTAAAATAAAGTGGCGATTCTATCTGACGTAAAAACAGGTTAATTTTACTAGGATTAAATGTAAAGAATTGTGAAAAAACGTACTTGGCTAAGATGTATGTAACCTTCCGACTTCAACTGTGTGTTAGTGCATGCACTTCCATATGAACAGCATTTACATGGCAACCTGTATGCATGTAGATGCTGGACTTCGAGCGGGAGAGCGAGTACATCCTGCTCCTTAGTGCTGAATATCCGGTGGCCCTGGTCCGAGCATGGGTCAGCATTCACGGCAACCGTCTCCATCTATGTGGATGATGTCAACGAGGGCCCCATCCTGTCCCAGAACCACTACGTGGTCACCGTCAGAGAGGGGGAGGAGCCAGGACGGGTTATTGTCACTATTCTTGGATATGACCCAGACTCACACCCAATCAGGTGAAACATCATTCATTGGAAATAATAATTTTTTAAAAATGAATTCACAGTTTTTAAAGGCATTAATCAGGGTGCTATCCCACCCCGCCTATACTTTTGTTCAGATACTCGAGGAGACAGAAATAGCTATTTCTCTAATGGGAAGTACTCAGGTGAGCTGAAGACCATCTAGGCCTTGGACAGAGAGGAAAACAGTACCTACACCATGTAGACCATGGTTGAAGATGGACGTAAGATGGTTTTCTGAGAATAATGTATATTTCTATATTTCCAGACAGAGGCTTTCAGGGCAGCTTAGACCACGGCCTTCTGTTTGTCCCAGTGGGTGTCAAATTTAATAAGGCAAGGCTAAAGCAATACTTCCATTGACAATTCAAGACCAGACAGTATTCAGTGACAAAGTAATAAGCAGGGAGTGAGTCATGCGAAGTGACAGCCAGTGTGTCGCTAGCTAGCTGCTGGGTGTAGAGTGGGAAGTGAGGAGGGGGTTTATGTTGTATAGAAAACTCCAAACCAATCCTCCCCCACACGAGATAGGCATGACTCAGAACCGAACAGAAGACAGACTTGCAGGGTCTGAGAGCTGCACACGGCACCTCTCCAATTATACGCTGCCCTTATCCCTCGCAGGCACTTATTATCACATCGAGTGAAAAATCCTTTCAGACTGGTCCATTACCTGAAGAATGGGGGCTTTGACTCACATCTGGAGTCCACACTTATAGAGGCTAGAGAGGACAGTGGTGTTAATTGGTGGAGATACTGTATTATGTTGGTTGGATCGAAGTGTACAGGTATCAGAAACATTAAAAAATCTGCTTTGTCGTTCAGAGAGGTTGTGCTTTCTAATGTCCCTCTCTGTGCTCGTCAAAGCCAGTCCATCATCACC
Organism: Oncorhynchus keta; assembly: GCF_023373465.1. Lineage (NCBI taxonomy): Eukaryota > Metazoa > Chordata > Actinopteri > Salmoniformes > Salmonidae > Oncorhynchus > Oncorhynchus keta. The sequence goes on from NC_068422.1 coordinate 60,718,494, forward strand.
CAATTCGGCATCACCCAGTACACCATGAGGACTGTTGTTAACAATGATTCAATGGGTACTAATGTTAATTATCTTCGTCTGCCCACGTGTTCCCGCACACCCCAAGAGCTTCTGGTCAGCGGGGTGGTGGCACCGGGATCCTCATCTCTCCCAAGTGGTCATTCTCTCTTTCTCCCCTTACCCATCTGTCTATCGCCTCCTTTGAATGTCATGCTGTCACAGTTACCAGCCCTTTCAAGCTTAACATCCTTATCATTTATCGCCCTCCAGGTCCCCTCGGAGAGTTCATCAATGAGCTTGATGCCTTGATAAGCTCCTTTCCTGAGGACGGCTCACCTCTCACAGTTCTGGGCGACTTTAACCTCCCCACGTCTACCTTTGACTCATTCCTCTCTGCCTCCTTCTTTCCACTCCTCTCCTCTTTTGACCTCACCCTCTCACCTTCCCCCCTACTCACAAGGCAGGCAATACGCTCGACCTCATCTTTACTAGATGCTGTTCTTCCACTAACCTCATTGCAACTCCCCTCCAAGTCTCCGACCACTACCTTGTATCCTTTTCCCTCTCGCTCTCATCCAACACTTCCCACACTGCCCCTACTCGGATGGTATCGCGCCGTCCCAACCTTCGCTCTCTCTCCCCGCTACTCTCTCCTCTTCCATCCTATCATCTCTTCCCTCTGCTCAAACCTTCTCCAACCTATCTCCTGATTCTGCCTCCTCAACCCTCCTCTCCTCCCTTTCTGCATCCTTTGACTCTCTATGTCCCCTATCCTCCAGGCCGGCTCGGTCCTCCCCTCCCGCTCCGTGGCTCGACGACTCATTGCGAGCTCACAGAACAGGGCTCCGGGCAGCCGAGCGGAAATGGAGGAAAACTCGCCTCCCTGCGGACCTGGCATCCTTTCACTCCCTCCTCTCTACATTTTCCTCCTCTGTCTCTGCTGCTAAAGCCACTTTCTACCACTCTAAATTCCAAGCATCTGCCTCTAACCCTAGGAAGCTCTTTGCCACCTTCTCCTTCCTCCTGAATCCTCCTCCCCCTCCCCCTCCCCCCCTCCTCCCTCTCTGCAGATGACTTCGTCAACCATTTTGAAAAGAAGGTCGACGACATCCGATCCTCGTTTGCTAAGTCAAACGACACCGCTGGTTCTGCTCACACTGCCCTACCCTGTGCTCTGACCTCTTTCTCCCCTCTCTCTCCAGATGAAATCTTGCGTCTTGTGACGGCCGGCCGCCCAACAACCTGCCCGCTTGACCCTATCCCCTCCTCTCTTCTCCAGACCATTTCCAGAGACCTTCTCCCTTACCTCACCTCGCTCATCAACTCATCCCTGACCGCTGGCTACGTCCCTTCCGTCTTCAAGAGAGCGAGAGTTGCACCCCTTCTGAAAAAACCTACACTCGATCCCTCCGATGTCAACAACTACAGACCAGTATCCCTTCTTTCTTTTCTCTCCAAAACTCTTGAACGTGCCGTCCTTGGCCAGCTCTCCCGCTATCTCTCTCAGAATGACCTTCTTGATCCAAATCAGTCAGGTTTCAAGACTAGTCATTCAACTGAGACTGCTCTTCTCTGTATCAAAGAGGCGCTCCGCACTGCTAAAGCTAACTCTCTCTCCTCTGCTCTCATCCTTCTAGACCTATCGGCTGCCTTCGATACTGTGAACCATCAGATCCTCCTCTCCACCCTCTCCGAGTTGGGCATCTCCGGCGCGGCCCACGCTTGGATTGCGTCCTACCTGACAGGTCGCTCCTACCAGGTGGCGTGGCGAGAATCTGTCTCCTCACCACGCGCTCTCACCACTGGTGTCCCCCAGGGCTCTGTTCTAGGCCCTCTCCTATTCTCGCTATACACCAAGTCACTTGGCTCTGTCATAACCTCACATGGTCTCTCCTATCATTGCTATGCAGACGACACACAATTAATCTTCTCCTTTCCCCCTTCTGATGACCAGGTGGCGAATCGCATCTCTGCATGTCTGGCAGACATATCAGTGTGGATGACGGATCACCACCTCAAGCTGAACCTCGGCAAGACGGAGCTGCTCTTCCTCCCGGGAAGGACTGCCCGTTCCATGATCTCGCCATCACGGTTGACAACTCCATTGTGTCCTCCTCCCAGAGCGCTAAGAACCTTGGCGTGATCCTGGACAACACCCTGTCGTTCTCAACTAACATCAAGGCGGTGGCCCGTTCCTGTAGGTTCATGCTCTACAACATCCGCAGAGTACGACCCTGCCTCACACAGGAAGCAGCGCAGGTACTAATCCAGGCACTTGTCATCTCCCGTCTGGATTACTGCAACTCGCTGTTGGCTGGGCTCCCTGCCTGTGCCATTAAACCCCTACAACTCATCCAGAACGCTGCAGCCCGTCTGGTGTTCAACCTTCCCAAGTTCTCTCACGTCACCCCGCTCCTCCGCTCTCTCCACTGGCTTCCAGTTGAAGCTCGCATCCGCTACAAGACCATGGTGCTTGCCTACGGAGCTGTGAGGGGAACGGCACCTCAGTACCTCCAGGCTCTGATCAGGCCCTACACCCAAACAAGGGCACTGCGTTCATCCACCTCTGGCCTGCTCGCCTCCCTACCACTGAGGAAGTACAGTTCCCGCTCAGCCCAGTCAAAACTGTTCGCTGCTCTGGCCCCCCAATGGTGGAACAAACTCCCTCACGACGCCAGGACAGCTGAGTCAATCACCACCTTCCGGAGACACCTGAAACCCCACCTCTTTAAGGAATACCTAGGATAGGATAAAGTAATCCTTCTCACCCCCCTTAAAAGATTTAGATGCACTATTGTAAAGTGGCTGTTCCACTGGATGTCATAAGGTGAATGCACCAATTTGTAAGTCGCTCTGGATAAGAGCGTCTGCTAAATGACTTAAATTTAAATGTAAATGTAATTAAAACTGTACTATTTGCCTCCCAGGGAACTCTTCTCTGTCCTCCTCCACACTGGTGATAGTCCATGTCCTGGATGTGAACGACAACAGTCCTGTTTTGGTGGGGGACTACTCCTGGAAGTACCTGTGTACCCCTCGCTGGGAGGACCAGGCCTTGGTGCTGGCATCCCGGGGACGGCAATGGTCCCCAGCATGGTGGCAGGCTCAACTTGTTTCTCCGCAGTGATGCCACCGTGCGCGGCAACTGTAACCTCACCACCATCAATGGTCTGCCTCATCATCCATCTTCTGTTTTTTCACTAAGACATTTTTTATTTTATCTTGACCCACAGAAAGATCAACACAAGTTCAGACCAACCTGTTAGCCCATCAGATATTTTAGTAACCAATCCAGCAGTGGAATGAGTTGTGTATATTACCATGACAATACAATAGCTGTAGTCACTGTAGTAGCGACAGGGTGACCCAACGCTATGACATTGTAGGCGAGCACCACACTGTAGGAAGTAGGACCCCGGAAACATGAACCTCTCTGCAGGATCAATCAAATCAAACCAAATTTGATTTGTCACATTCGCCGAATACAACAAGCGTAGACCTTAGCGTGAAATACTTACTTACAAGCCCTTAACCAACAGTGCAGTTCGAGAAAGAATTAAATATTGACCAAATAAACTAAAGTAAAATAATTTTTTAAAGTAGCAAAATAAAATAACAATAACGAAGGCTATATACAGGGGGTACCAGTACCGAGTCAATGTGCGGGGTGGGGGTACATGTAGGTAGGGGTGAAGTGACTATGCAAAATAGTTCATAAATGTCAAGGGATGGCGGGGGGTCAATGTAAATAGTCCGGTGGCCATTTGATTAATTGTTCAGCAGTCTTATGGCTTGGGGGTAGAAGCTGTTAAGAAGGCTTTTGGTCCTAGACTTGGCGCTCCGGTACCGCTTGCCGTGCGGTAGCAGAGAAAACAGTCTATGACTTGGGTGACTGGAGTCTCTGACAATTTTTTGGGCTTTCCTCTGACACCGGCTAGTATATAGGTTCTGGATGGCAAGAAGATTGGCCCCAGTGATGTACTGGGCTGTATGCACCCTCTGTAGTGCCTTAAAGTCAGATGCCGAGCAGTTGCCATTCTAGGCGGTGATGCAACCGGTCAGGATGCTCTCGATGGTACAGCTCTTGACCCTTTTGAGGATCTGGGGACCCATGCCAAATCTTTTCAGTCTCCTGTGGGGGAAAAGGTGTTGTAGTGCCCTCTTCACGACTGTCTTGGTGTGTATGGACCAGGATTGTTCGTTGCTGATGTGGACACCAAGGAACTTGAAGCTCTCGACCCACACCACTACAGCCTCTTCGATGTTAATGGGGGCCTGTTCGGCCCGCCTTTTCCTGTAGTCCACGATCAGCTCCTTTGTCTTGCTCACATTGAGGGAGAGGTTGTTGTCCTGGCACCACACTGCGAGGTCTCTGACCTCCTCCCTTTAGGCTGTCTCATCGTAGTCGGTGATCAGGACTACCTACCACTGTTGTGTTGTCAGAAAACTTAATGATGGTGTTGGAGTCGTGTTTGGCCACACAGTCATGGGTGAACAGGGAGTACAGGAGGGGACTAAGTTCACACCCCTGAGGGGCCCCAGTGTTGAGGATCAGCATGGCAGACGTGTTGTTGCCTACCCTTACCACCTGGGGGTGGCTCGTCAGGAAGTCCAGGATCCAGTTGCAGAGGGAGGTGTTTAGTCCCAGGGTCCTTAGCTAAGTGATGAGCTTCGTGGGCACTATTGTGTTGAACACTGAGCTGTAGTCAATTAACATCATTCTCACATAGATGTTCCTTTTGTCCAGGTGGGAAAGAGCAGTGTGGAGTGCGATTGAGATCTGTTGTGGTGGTATGCGAATTGGAGTGGGTCTAGGGTATCCGTGAAGATGCTGTTGATGTGAGCCATGACCAGCCTTTCAAAGCACTTCATGGCTACCGACGTGAGTGCTACGGGGCGGTAATCATTTAGGCAGTTTACCTTTGCTTCATTGGGCTCAGGGACTATGGTGGTTTGCTTGAAACATGTAGGTATTACAGACTCGGTCAGGGAGAGGTTGAAAATATCAGTGAAGACACTTGCCAGTTGGTCCGTGCATGCTTTGAGTACACGTCCTGGTAATCCTTCTGGCCCCGCGGCTTTGTGAATGTTGACCTGTTTAAAGGTCTTGCTCACATTGGCTACCGAGAGCGTATCACACAGTCGTCCGGAACAGCTGGTGCTCTCGTGCATGCTTCAGTGTTGCTTGCCTCGAAGCGAGCATAAAAGGCATTTAGCTCGTCCGGTAGGCTCGGGTCACAGGCCAGCTCGCATCTAGGTTTCCCTTTATCGTCCGTAATAGTTGCCACATCCAACAAGCTTGTTTGATGGTTCGTCTGAGGGCATAGTGGGATTTCTTATTAGCGTTGGTTGGTGTCCCACTCCTTGAAATCGGCAGCTCTAGACTTGATCTCGATGCGGATGTTGTCTGTAATCAATGGCTTCTGGTCGGGATATGTATGTACGTTCACTGTGGGGACGTCTTCGTCGATGCACTTATTGATGAAGCCAATGACTGAGGTGGTATACTCCTCAATGCCATTGGATGAATCCCGGAACATACTCCAGTCTGTGCTAGCAAAACAGTCCTGTAGCATAGCATCCGCGTCATCTGACGACTTCCGTATTGCGCGAGTCACTGGCACTTACTGCTTTAGTTTTTGCTTGTAAGCAGGAATCAGGAGGATAGAATTATGGTCAGATATACCAAATGGAGGTCAGGGAGAGCTTTGTATACATCTCTGTGTGTGGAGTAAAGGTTGTTTAGAGTTTTTTTTCCTTTTTTAACGGATTTAAGTTTGTCTGCATTAAAGTCCCCGGCCACTAGGAGCACCGCTTCTGGATGAGCAATTTCTTGTTTGCTTATGGCCTTATAGAGTTGTTTGAGTGCGCTCTTAGTGCCAGCATCGGATTGTGGTTGTAAATAGACGGCTACGAATAATATAGATGGGAACTCTCTTGGTAGATAGTGTGGTCTACAACTTATCATAATGTACTCTACCTCAGGCGAGCAATACCTTGAGACTTGTTTAATATTAGACATTGCACACCAGCTGTTATTGACAAATAGACACCCACCCCTACCCTCGTCTTACCAGATGTAGCTTCTCTGTCCTGCCGGTGCATGGAAAATACCGCCAGCTCTATATTATCCGTGTCGACTCGGTGAAACATACGATTTTACAGATTTTAATGTCCCGTTGGTAGGATAATCTTGATTGTAGGTCATCAATTTTATTTTCCAATGATTACACATTGGCCAATAGAAAGGATGGCAGTGGGAGTTTACTCGCTCGCCCATGATTTCTCAGGAGACAGCTCAACATCCGCCCTTTTTTCTCCGTATTTTCTTCACACAAATGATGGGGATCTGGTTCTGTTCCCGAGAAAGCAGTATGTCCTTCGCGTCGGACTCGTTAAAGGAAAAAGCTTCTTCCAGTTCGAGGTGAGTAATCGCTGTTTTGATGTCCAGAAGTTATTTTCGGTCATAAGAGATGGTAGCAGCAACATTATGTACAAACAACACCAGGAGCACGTAAAACATCAGCCATCCTCTCCGGTGCCATTCTAGATCGAGGTGTTGTATTGGTTGAGTCACGTCTGTGTAAGAACCACTACAAGACAGCTAAATTAAAGTGACAAATTGGACCATTCTATTTGAGTCGTCATGGGGATGTTAGACCTGACACTCACTGTGGTTACCCGTGTATCGGGTGACGTCACCGACAATAAAATGGTTTTCAAAATAGATAGGATGATAGGATGTAATTCAGATATGATGTAATTCAGGGATCCATTCAGGCTACCTGAAGATCCACAGTCACATGTGGAGAGGATTGGAGTGAGTGGCACTGAGACACTGACTGGCAGTGGAAGTAAAAATGGCCCCTATCCTTTCTTCTGAGGCGCTCTGACTAGGCAGTGTCAGTAATACGCCTAATGGCCCTCTTCCTGTTACTGTACTTGTCTGTAATGTGTCAGGCTGACATACATTAATCAGACTTGTCCACTTTGCTGTGCTGACATAGTCTCTATTGATTGAAAACCTTTTGTCTTCGTTTTTTTTTCTCCCGCCCAAACTCTCTGACGCGTTATTAATGGAAGCGGCTGGGGCTGGCTGTAATTATATTTCCCCTTTAATTTGTGTGATGTCACAGCTGGGGCCCGCTGGGCTGAAAGGCTAAGAGGCTAAAAGTGTATTTTTCCCACCAGTGCCTAGCAGCTGCAAGACATGTCCCTAATAACACCTGCTGCAGACGTGCCATGGCGCACCTATTTACCTCACCTTTGTGGTGCTTCGCCCTCCTCCTCCCTGACAACTGGGGAGGCTGGAGAGAGTGACGGAGGTGTGACGCAGCATCTGTGCCGTGCTTGTTCTGAGAGGGTACCAGTAGATTCCACTGTTCCTGTTCACCACAGAACAGAACAGAACAGACCGTCAGTCAATTATAATTAATCATACAGCAATCATTTACCTCTATATTTCCCATTATTCCTGGGCCGTGATAAAGCCAGGTATATTTAAAAACCCCTCTCACATCTACTATTCCTGTCAATGATGACGTCAAAGAAAGCTCACAATAAGAACCATTGAGACCAAGGGCTCCTCTACTATTTATGTCACTGACGCCTGTCGGCTGCAACCTTACCTAACATGATGATATACAGTGCATTCGGAAAGTATTCAGACCCCTTGACCTTTTCCACATTTTGTTGCCTTACAGCCTTATTCTAAAACTGATTAAATAGTTTTCCCCCCTTCATCAATCAACACAAAATACCCCATAATGGTTGGAAATGTATTAAAAATAAAAACCTAAATATCAAATTTACATAAGTATTCAGACCCTTTACTCTGTACTTTGTTGAATCACCTTTGGCAGTGATTACAGCCTCGAGTCTTCTTGGATATGACGCTACATGTATGGAACACCTGTATTTGGGGAGTTTCTCCCATTCTTCTCTGCAGATCCTCTCAAGCTCTGTCAGGTCCGATGGTGAGTGTCGCTACACAGCTATTTTCAGGTCTCTCCAGAGATGTTCGATCGGGTTCATGTCTGGGCTCTGGTTGGGCCACTCAAGGACATCCAGAAACTTGTCCCTAAGCCACTGCTGCGTTGTCTTGGCTGTGTGCTTAGGGTTATTGTCCTGTTGGAAGGTTAAACTTTGCCCCAGTCTGAGGCCCTGTGCGCTCTGGAGCAGGTTTTCATCAAGGATCTCTCTGTACTTTGCTCCGTTCCCCACGGCATGACGCTGCCACCACCATGCTTCACCATAAGGATGGTGCCTGGTTTCCTCCAGACGTGATGCTTGGCATTCAGGCCAAAGAGTTCAATATTGGTTCCATCAGACCAGAGAATCTTGTTTGTCCTTTAGGTGTCTTTTGGAAAACTCCAAGCGGACTGTCATGTGCCTTTTACTGAGGAGTGGCTTCTGTCTGGCCACTCTACCATAAAGGCATGATTGGTAGAATGCTGCAGAGATGGTTGTCCTTCTGGAAGGTTCTCCCATCTCCACAGAGGAACTCTGGAGCTCTGTCAGAGTGACCATTGGGTTCTTGGTCACCTCCCTGAACAAGGCACTTCTCCCCGATTGCTCAGTTTGGCCGGGTGCCAGCTCTAGAAAGAGTCTTGGTGGTTCCAAACTTCTTCAATTTCAGAATGATGGAGGCCACTGTGTTATTGGGGACCTTCAATGCTGCAGACTTTTTTGTTGGTACACTTACCCAGATCTGTGCCTCAACACAATCTTGTCTCGGAGCTCTACAGACAATTCCTTCGACCTCATGGCTTGGATTTTTCTCTGACATGCACTTTCAACTGTGGGACCATATATAGACAGGTGTGTGCCTTTCCAAATCATGTCCAATCTATTGAATTTATCACAGGTGGACTCCAATCCAGTTGTAGGAACATCTCAAGGGTGAGCAATGCAAACAGGATGCGCTTGAGCTCAATTTAGAGTCTCATAGCAAAGGGTCTGAATACTTATGTAAATAAGGTATTTCTGTTTTTTATTTGTAATACATTTGCAAACATTTCCAAAAACCTGTTTTCGCTTTGTCATTATGGGATATTGTGTGTAGATTTATGAGAAAATGTGGGGAATTGGAAGGAGTCTGAATACTTTCCGAATGCACTGTGCATCTGACATTACATACGGTAGGTACATAATGACACGTCAAGCTGTGTAAGGCTGTGTAAAGTGTAATATACTATAATGTCTGTCAGACCTGAGGACCTGTCGTGATAATAGTAGAAGTTAGAAGAAGATAAGAATGTTCTTTGTGTTGATCCAGAGGTGTGTCACAGTCTCTCCATCTCTTTCAGAACAGAGGTACATGAAGGGGAACAGTGTCAGAGGCCAGCCAGGGGCTTTTGCACCCCCAGATAACAGCTAACAGTCTGATAGTAAACCTCTGTTTACGAGACGGGAGCTCCTGCCTCTATGTTATATGCCACTGTATTTTGGATTTGTTCATAGATTAGTTAAAGTAATCAGAGCATTTGCACTAGAACCCCCAAAAAAATAAAAAAAATAAAAAACCTTTGTCACCCTTTGGCCAGTTTGTTTGTTTTGAGTCACAGAGTCTCCACCACACACAAGTGACAGGGTCCCTCACACATACAGTACGTGTATGATAAACAGACCTAGGTCTTTCCTCTGTTAAGAATAATGTTGGTGTGGGCTGTTGATCTTGTCAGTATTTTACTTGTGTTTTCCAAAAACCTAGTTAATCAATCAGCCATGGTTATTTATACATGGCTGTGAATTACATTTCCAATGAATTGGCCTGTATCCAAGGACTTGTTACTGAGTCCAAGCAGATGTTTAAAAATATATCTGAGGTAATGTTTTTCGTTCTCGCATGGGCTCTGGAGCTTTTGGAATTTCCCTCTGATGTTTACTTTGCTTTTAGACGCTAGCCAAAATGGACAAGATACCTCTGTGTATCGTCAGTCAAATTGGTCTTATAAGTAAACTACAGGATCAAAATTATGTGGACACCTGCTCGTCGAACATCTCATTCCAAAATCATGGCCATTTGTGCACACGGGCATTGTCATGCTGAAACCGTAAAGGGCCTTCCCCAAACTGTTGCCATAAAGTTGGAAGCACAGAATTGTCTAGAATGTCGTTGTATGCTATAGCGTTAAGATTTCCCTTCACTGGAACTAAGGGGCCGAGCCCGAACCATGAAAAACAGTCCCAGACCATTATTCCTCCTCCACAAAACTGTACAGTTGGTATTATGCATTGGGGGCAGGTAGCGTTCTCCTGGCATCTGCAAAACCCAGATTATTCCGTCGGACTGCCAGATGGTGAAGTGTGATTCATCACTCCAGAGAACGCGCTTCCACTGCTCCAGAGTCCTATGGCGGCATGTTTTACACCATTCCTGCTGACGTTTGACATTGTGCATGGTGATCTTAGGCTTGTCTGAGGCTGTTAGGCTATGGAAACCCATTTCATGAAGCTCCAGACGAACAGTTCTTGTGCTGATGTTGCTTCCAGAGGCAGTTTGGAACTCGGCAGTGAGTCCTGCAACCGAGGACTAAATAATAGATGGCCATTGTTTGTTGTCCATTCCTTTCAGTAGAGTATACATTTCTGTCAGCACCACCATTGTTCGCTCTGGTAGCTGTGCTCTTATTACAGTCATGTCAATGGATTATTGAACTATCAAAAGAAACATGCAGTGTTTACAATCAATGTCACTTCTGGGCTTTCCTTTCACACTGGGCCACCAATGGAGCTGTAGTTACTCTGTAGTGTCTGTCCTTTCTCTGAAAGCAAATAGGACTGGGTTGGGCATATGCTGGGTCTGTGTTCATGTGTTTTCTCCTGGCCCTCCCTCCCCTCAGAATATCTCCACAACTCAATCTTAATCTTAATCTTAATCTGTAAATAGAAAAGGACATCTCATAGATCCCTGTCAATTTGTTTCCTTATACGCCTGATGTATGGCAGCATGTTGGAATAGAGTACTTGTCATCCTGAGACATTATGTTCAGACTGACTCAGTCTCAGGGCAGGTTGAGCCGCAGGTGCATCCTCTCACCCTGTCGCAGCCTGGTCTCAGCCCAGTCTGCCTGGTGATCCCCCCTCTACAGCACACTGAACTGATTTAGTAAAACCCTGAGGCCTCAGGGGCATTGAGACATTCTCTCCCTGTCATTGTGGTTTGCTCAGGGTAGCTGTGATTTGCTGATGAGGGCTGAATATGTCCCTGTACTGTCACGCCCTGGTCGAAGTATTTTGTGTTTATCTTCATGTATTGGGTCAGGCCAGGGTGTGGCATGGGTTTTTGTATGTGGTGTGTATATATTGGGATTGTAGCTAGTGGGGTGATCTAGCAAAGTCTATGGCTGTCTGGAGTGGTTCTCAATCAGAGGCAGGTGTTTATCGTTGTCTCTGATTGGGAACCATATTTAGGCAGCCATATTCTTTGAGTTTGTCGTGGGTGATTGTCCTTAGTGTCCTTGTTCCTGTCGATGTGTTAGTTTACACAAGTATAGGCTGTTTCGGTTTTCGTTACGTTTATTGTTTTTTGTAGTGTTTGTATTTAGATTCGTGTTACGTTTGTTTATTAAAACATGGATCGCAATCTACACGCTGCATTTTGGTCCGACTCTCCTTCACCACAAGAGAACCGTTACAGAATCACCCACCACAAACGGACCAATCAGCGTGTCAACAGGCAGGAGCCACAGGAGAGGCAACAGAGGCTGCACTACCTGGAGAAATGGACATGGGAGGACGAACTGGACGGTAAAGGACCCTGGGCTCAGCCTGGAGAATATCGCCGCCCCAAGGAAGAACTGGAGGCGGTGAAAGCTGAGAGGCGCAGGTATGAGGAGGCAGCACGGCGTAGTGGATGGAAGCCCGAGAGTCAGCCCCAAAAATGTTTTGGGGGGGCTCACAGGGAGTAGGGCTACGCTAGGTAGGAGACCTACGCTAACTTCCTGTGGTTACTGGGGGGCTAGAGAGACCGGGCAGGCACCGTGTTATGCAGTGGTGCGCACGGTGTTCCCAGTGCGGGTGCATAGCCTGGTGCGGTATATTCCAGCTCCGCGTATCGGCCGGGCTAGATTGAGCGTCGAGCCAAATGCCATGAAGCCGGCTCTACGCATCTGGTCCCCAGTGTGTCTCCTTGGGCCGGCTTACATGGCACCAGCCTTGCGCTCGGTGTCTCCGGTTCGCCTGCATAGCCCAGTGCGGGCTATTCCACCTCGCCGCACTGGCAGGGCGATCGAGAGTATTCAACCAGGTAAGGTTGGGCAGGCTCGGTGCTCAAGAGCTCCAGTGCGCCTGCACGGTCTGGTCTATCCAGTACCATCTCCACACCCCAACCCTCCGGTAGCAGCTCCCCGCACCAGGCTTCCTGTGCGTGTCCTCGGTTCAGTACCACCAGTGCCAGCACCACGCATCAGGCCTACAGTGCGCCTCGCCTCTCGTTGCGCTGTCGGAGTCTCCCGTCTCCCCTGCGCTGTCGGAGTCTCCCGCCTCTCCAGCGCTGTCGGAGCCTTTCTCCTCTCCTGCGCTGCCGGAGTCTCCCGTCTGTTCAGCGCAGCCAGAGCTGCCAGCCTGCATGGAGCAGCCAGAGCTGCCAGCCTGCATGGAGCAGCCAGAGCTGCCAGCCTGCATGGAGCAGCCAGAGCTGCCAGCCTGCATGGAGCAGCCAGAGCTGTCAGTCTGCATGAAGCAGCCAGAGCTGTCAGTCTGCATGAAGCAGTCAGTCTGCAAGGAGCTGCCAGTCTGCAAGGAGCTGCCAGTCTGCAAGGAGCTGCCAGTCTGCAAGGAGCTGCCAGTCTGCAAGGAGCTGCCAGTCTGCACGGAGCCGCCAGATCTTTCAGTCTGCCAGGATCCGCCAGTCAACCAGACTCTTCCAGATCTGCCAGTCAACCAGACTCTTCCAGATCTGCCAGTCAACCAGACCCTTCCAGATCCGCCTGTCAACCAGACTCTTCCAGATCCGCCTGTCAACCAGACTCTTCCAGATCCGCCTGTCAACCAGACTCTTCCAGATCTACCAGTCAACCAGACTCTTCCAGATCTGCCAGTCAACCAGACTCTTCCAGATCTGCCAGTCAACCAGACTCTTCCAGATCTGCCAGTCAACCAGACTCTTCCAGATCTGCCAGTCAACCAGACTCTTCCAGATCTGCCAGTCAACCAGACTCTTCCAGATCCGCCAGTCAACCAGACTCTTCCAGATCCGCCAGTCAGCCAGGATCCGCCAGTCAGCCAGGATCTTCCAGTCAGCCAGGATCTGCCAGTCAGCCAGGATCTGCTGAAACCACCAGCAAGCCAGGATCTGGTAGATCTATCTACCTGCCTGAGCTTTCTCTCACTCCCGAGCTTTCTCTCACTCCCGAGCTTTCTCTCACTCCCGAGCTTTCTCTCACTCCCGAGCTTTCCCTCACTCCCGAGCTGCCTCAGTCCCGATCTACTCCTCAGTCCAGTGGGGTTCTGGGTGAGGACTACTAGGCCATGGTCAGTGGCGAGGGTGGACTATCCAGGGACGTGAGGAGAGGGGACTAAGACATTGACTGAGTGGGGTCCACGTCCCGCGCCGGAGCCGCCACCATGGACAGACGCCCACCCGGACCCTCCCTATTGTTTTGAGGTGCGTTCGGGAGTCCGCACCTTAGGGGGGTTCTGTCACGCCCTGGTCGAAGTATTTTGTGTTTATCTTCATGTATTGGGTCAGGCCAGGGTGTGGCATGGGTTTTTGTATGTGGTGTGTATATATTGGGATTGTAGCTAGTGGGGTGATCTAGCAAAGTCTATGGCTGTCTGGAGTGGTTCTCAATCAGAGGCAGGTGTTTATCGTTGTCTCTGATTGGGAACTATATTTAGGCAGCCATATTCTTTGAGTTTGTCGTGGGTGATTGTCCTTAGTGTCCTTGTTCCTGTCTATGTGTTAGTGTACACAAGTATAGGCTGTTTCGGTTTTCGTTACGTTTATTGTTTTTTGTAGTGTTTGTATTTAGATTCGTGTTACGTTTGTTTATTAAAACATGGATTGCAATCTACACGCTGCATCTTGGTCCGACTCTCCTTCACCACAAGAGAACCGTTACATGTACTGTGTGAGTGGTGTTGACTGTGTCTTAAATCACAGTGGCGGTGTGCCCGTGCAATGTGAAAGGAAACTGCAGGACCGCCGTTAAGCAGCAGCAAGGCATGCCAACTGTCCAGTCCACCGTCGGCCTCCTACTGGGAACCCTGGGGGTCAAAGGTAAGAGTAGCTGCTGTTGGATTGTAGACTGAACACATTTAAGCTACCAAGTTAAAACGGCAAGGTTAATCAATCAATCAAATGTATTTCTAAAGCCCCTTTTATACCAGCAGTTGTCACAAAGTGCTTGTACAGAAACTGAGCCTAAAGGAGAAGCAAACTGGTCCTTTGTGTAATTTTGTGTCATGATGATCTGAGTTCACTTAGACTCTTTTTTTCAGGATCTTACACTTGAGTGAGTCATGGGAGATTTTAGTACGGGGTGGGCTTGATTTTATCTTTCTTATTTATCCCAGGAATCATTCTAATTGTTGTGTTTGTGAGGCTGTCCTACCAGAACCCCAAACCGCCGTGCAAAACCAACCAGGAGAGAGAGCCCCTGAGGATCTCACTGTGAGGTTACTGCCTGCATATGTCTCTGACTTTGCCCTTCGTAGAGCAATGATATAGTGAGAATGTTTATTCAGTAATGTGCATTGTATTTACCTAGTGGGTAGTTCTTGGATTGTGGTGGTATTTAGGCAGTGCATCTGGGGGGAAAAAATCGACTTAATTTTTCTAGATTTCATTATTTATTTACAGTAAATGTATTTGGGTACATCTTCTCAGTTTAAATAAACTAATGGCAGCTTAATGACTTTAAATAATTTTCACAATTATGATAACATTATACCACCAGTAGGAGTAGTAACACCAATGATACATTTTAGGCAAATGAGGATTTTCTGAAATGGAGGCCACGTATACTAAAATCTAAGGTCATTAACCCTTTAAAAATCCCTTACTAAAGTGATATGATTAATAATTCTGCTCCCAGTGTAATTTCCCTTCATTTAAATAGAGTAACACCAAGTGACACTTTGGATTTATACACCAAATTATCAATGAAATCCTCAAATGTATGATATACTAAAAGGGTATGATTAGCTTGTAATTGTATTTAAAATAGACCACTCCCCTGTTAACAGTTTGTCACTGGAGGGAATCCACTTGCGCGTCGTGGACCACACCTTCCAAGTCGTTTATTATTTTGAATAGAACGCATGCCTATCGTTAATCATCCATTATGTAATGAATGATTTTCCAGGCGATAACACCAATTACATAAAACTGAGGGACACATTATATTAGTAAATAAATGTGTATTTTAATAGCATACTTTGATTAAATATACAGTATGTTTAATACTTTTGTTTACTTTCAAGCAGTATATATAATAGATATCTCAAAATCCTCAAACACATGTCAGAAAACAACCAGAGTCATACTGTATATAGAGTTTGGCCAATGTGATCTCTTTCTGAACGTTCTGAGTGCCACTTTTTCCTCCATTGCCATTGCTAAGTGATAATCGACGCATCTACGTTGTAATGTTTATTTGGGATTATTTTTAAAACCTCTGAAGATGTTCAGTGAAAGCAGATATGCAATTGTTTGACACCACAACACAGTAAAGACTCGGATACACATAGTCCTGAATGCTAATCATTAAAAACTTCTGTAAAAATTGCTGCTCTGTTTTGCTTGTTTACAGACCCATCATGAAAAAGTACTACTGAATTACTACACAACTTACTAGTGGTTTATGTGATAATTTAAGTAGTAATGAGTGATACATTGGGAAGTGAACACATATTTCCTACTCAAATCACTACATAATTCTCCCTTAATGACCACTGTATAACTACTGAGCATTTGGGTATCTACTACATTACTCCTGTACTGTATGCCTACTCCATCCCTATTGAATTACTACTGCCATCTGTGTGTGTAGTGTTGTGTCACTACTGATCACTACTGAATTGCCCCAGATCCTTTTTCATTTCCAACATAAAACCTTTATGCATTTTTTTATTACTGTTTGCCTATTCAAATCACTATTGAGATCTTGTTTCACTACTGTGTTACGACTAGACTCGTGCACGTGTTATTGCCTCAAGTTTCTAACTGTTGTTATGTCATCAAACAATATATACATGTTTTATTTGTATTAAATTAATTACATATTAAATTACACATTTACACTTGTTTTGATAATCCATTTGAGGCCTTGTCTTCATTCAGATTTGCCTCAATTTCTTCAGATCCTCTTTTTTTTTGTTGCAGCCACATTTCTCCACCACATCACCTTTTAGAAAATAAAGTATTACCGATATGGACATACCCAACATTTGCATACAGCCACATACGGATTAACTAGCATGACATAAACAGGCTACATATCTACATTTCCATGTGGCTAGCAAACAGCTAAGCTAAACTCAATACATCTATGACAACGGCTATCAGCTAATAACATTTTGGTTAGCAATCTTTTTGATGTCGTAAAAAGTTCTAGAAAATGGCTAAGCAACGGCATGAACGTAAAAATAAAATATAAAAGCGGTCCCAGCATAAGAGCTGTGAAAGACAGAATGACGAAGGATGGGAGAGGATTACATCCGGGATTGTCAAAAACAGTCGCTACGTCTTCCTGTTTTGCCTTCTGAGGTTGCGAAAAACCGGGGTCGTCTGGCTGTAGTGTTGTGATGCTTATTTACTACCAACATCAAGTCGTAAAAACTCTACTTGACTGCTATAGACAAGCCTGTGTAGTAAAGCTGTCGTTGTTTTGACTACTTATTTAGTACCAACAATAAGTAGTAATAATCTCTACATGATTACTCCCGGAAATACTGTTGTTTTCCTACGGAATACTACAAAACTCTACTTGTGTATCTTGAGTAGTGCATAATCTACACATTCACTACACACTCCCTACTACACACAGGTTTTGTGTAGTAATTCAGTAGTACTTTGTCATGAGGGGTGGGTCATTTCATAGGGAATTGTCGGGAGACACTCTCGTATAGTTACATCAACAAAACATTGTGAATAAATGTGCTAACAAGTATTTTGTTGGACAATGTATATTATGTATAACATGCGTATCCCGTACATACGACTAGGAAAACTTGAAACCAACATGGCGTCCATTATAAAAACCTGGCTGAACTCTCGTAATATATAGCTCTGACTACAACTCTACTGGGTCACAACTAGGACAAGGCCATTTTCTATCCCTAAATACTTTAAATAATGCATAAACATAAGGCAGTATAAATGGCATGTATTATTTGATCATTTACAAAAACATATTTGAAATGTAACTGTCATTTTAAAGTGTTTTTCATGGTTTTAAATGCCACCGCAATTCAAGAACCACCCTAGTTGTAGACTTTTGGCATTGCTTATCTACAGAATATATGATACATTTGTTGAGTTTAGCTATAGTATCTGTCATAGTTTGTGACACACAATACTTAGTTGTTCTCGCAATTACAATATTATCATTAAGATTGCGTCATACTGCTATGCATTGTTACATTTACTTGCTATTTATTTATTTTAGCTATTTAAAATATTGACAAGTAATGATTTGTAAGAATCCATAGGTTTTTCCTGTTTAATGTTGATTTTAAACCTTGTAATTAAATGCACAATGACAAATTGAATCTATTCTTTGCACCATATCATTCAACTGATTACATTTCACATTGTAATACAGTGCCTTGCAAAAGTATTCATCCCCCTTGGCGTTTTTCCTATTTTGTTGCATTACAACCTGTCACGGTTTTCTAATGGTGAAGGAGAGTCGGACCAAACTGCAGCGTGTATATTGTGATCCATGTTTAATAAAACAAACGTAACACGAAACCAAAACACAAACTCTACAAAACAATAAACATAATGAAAACCGAAACAGCCTAAACTGGTGCAAACTAACACAGAATAAGGACGTCAAGACACTCAGGACAATCACCCACGACAAACTCAAAGAATATGGCTGCCTAAATATGGTTCCCAATCAGAGACAACGATAAGCACCTGCCTCTGATTGAGAACCACTCTAGACAGCCATAGACTTAGCTAGATAACCCCACTAGCTACAATCCCAAATACATACACACCAAAACCCCAAGACAAAACACACCACAATACAAAAACTCCATGCCACACCCTGGCCTGGCTCAATACATGAAGAAAAACACAAAATACTTAGACCAGGGCATGACAGAACCCCCCCCCCCTTAAGGTGCGGACTCCCAAACGCACCTCAAAACAATAGGGAGGGCCCGGGTGGGCGTCTGTCCATGGTGGCGGCTCCGGCGCGGGACGTGGAACCCACTCAGTCAATGTCTTAGTCCCCTCTCCTCGCGTCCCTGGATAGACCACCCTCGCCGCCGACCATGGCCTAGTAGTCCTCACCCAGAACCCCACTGGACTGAGGAGCAGATCTGGACTGAAGGACAGCTCGGGACTGAAGGACAGCGCGGGACTGAGAGAAAGCTCGGGAGTGAGAGAAAGCTCGGGAGTGAGAGGAAGCTCGGGAGTGAGAGGAAGCTCGGGAGTGAGAGGAAGCTCGGGAGTGAGAGGAAGCTCGGGAGTGAGAGGAAGCTCGGGAGTGAGAGGAAGCTCAGGCAGGTTGATGGATCTACCAGATCCTGGCTTGCTGGTGGTTCCGGCAGATCCTGGCTGACTGGCGAATCCTGGCTGACTAGCAGATCTGGCAGACCCTGGCTGACTGGCGGATCCTGGCTGGCTGGCGGATCCTGGCCGGCTGGCGGATCCTGGCCGGCTGGCGGATCCTGGCCGGCTGGCGGATCCTGGCCGGCTGGCGGATCCTGGCCGACTGGCACTTCTGGCGGATCCTGGCTGACTGGCAGACTGGTGGATCCTGGCTGACTGGTGGATCTAACTGATCCTGACAGACTGGCGACGCTGGGCAGACTGGCGGCGCTGGGCAGACTGGCGGCGCTGGGCAGAGGGGCTCTGGCGCCTCTGGGCTGAGGGGCTCTGGCGACGGACAGGCGGGAGACTCCGGCAGCGGCGCCGGACAGGCGGGAGACTCCGGCAGCGGCGCCGGGCAGGCGGGAGACTCCGGCAGCTGCGCCGGGCAGGCGGGAGACTCCGGCAGCGGCGCCGGGCAGGCGGGAGACTCCGGCAGCGGCGCCGGGCAGGGCAGGCGGGAGACTCCGGCAGCGCAGGAGAGGAGAAAGGCTCCGACAACGCAGGAGAGGCGAGGCGCACTGTAGGCCTGATGCGTGGTGCTGGCACTGGTGGTACTGGGCCGAGGACACGCACAGGAACCCTGGTGCGGGGAGCTGCTACCAGAGGGCTGGGGTGTGGAGGTGGTACTGGATAGACCGGACCGTACAGGCGCACTGTAGCTCTTGAGCACCGAGCCTGCCCAACCTTACCTGGTTGAATACTCTCGGTCGCCCTGCCAGTGCGGCGAGGTGGAATAGCCCGTACTGGGCTATGTAGGCGAACCGGAGACACCGAGCGCAAGGCTGGTGCCATGTAAGCCGGCCCAAGGAGACGCACTGGGGACCAGATGCGTAGAGCCGGCTTCATGGCATTTGGCTCGATGCTCAATCTAGCCCGGCCAATACGCGGAGCTGGAATATACCGCACTGGGCTATGCACCTGCACTGGGGACACCGTGCGCACCACTGCATAACACGGTGCCTGCCCGGTCTCTCTAGCCCCCCGGTAAGCACAGGGAGTTTGCGCAGGTCTCCTACCTGGCGTTGCCATACTCCCTGTAAGCCCCCCCAATACATTTTTGGGGCTGATTCCCGGGCTTCCGTCCGCGCCGTCGTGCTTGCTTCGCCAACCTCATTCTCCTGTAACCTTCCGTGCACTGCTCCATCGAATCCCAGGCGGGCTCCGGCACTCTCCCTGGGTCGACTGCCCACCTGTCTATCTCCTCCCAAGAAGTATAGTCCATACTGTACTCCTCTTTGGGCTGCTCCTGTTTCCTCTTCTCCTGCTGCACCTTTGGGCGGCTACACTCCCCTGGTTTAGCCCAGGGTCCTCTCCCATCAAGGATTTCCTCCCATGTCCAGAAATCCTTAATACGCAGCTCCTCTTTGGGCTGCTCCTGCCTGTCGACACGCTGCTTGGTCCGTTTACGGTGGGTGATTCTGTCACGGTTTTCTAATGGTGAAGGAGAGTCGGACCAAACCGCAGCGTGTATATTGTGATCCATGTTTAATAAAACAAACGTAACACGAATCCAAAACACAAACTCTACAAAACAATAAACGTAATGAAAACCAAAACAGCCTAAACTGGTGCAAACTAACACAGAATAATGACGTCAAGACACTCAGGACAATCACCCACAACAAACTCAAAGAATATGGCTGCCTAAATATGGTTCCCAATCAGAGACAACGATAAGCACCTGCCTCTGATTGAGAACCACTCTAGACAGCCATAGACTTAGCTAGATAACCCCACTAGCTACAATCCCAAATACATACACACCAAAACCCCAAGACAAAACACACCACAATACAAAAACTCCATGCCACACCCTGGCCTGACCCAATACATGAAGAAAAACACAAAATACTTAGACCAAGGCGTGACACAACCTGTAATTTAAATGTATTTGGATTTGGATTTAATGTAATGGACATAGACAAAATAGTCCAAATTGGTGAAGTGAAATAAAAAAAATGGCTTGTTTCAAAAAATTCTAAACGGAAAAGTGGTGCGTGCAAATGTATTCACCCCCTTTGCTATGAAGCCCCTAAATAAGATACGGTGCAACCAATTACCTTCAGAAGTCACATAATCAGTTAAATAAGTCCACCTGTGTGCAATCTAAGTGTCACATGATCTCAGTATATATACACCTGTATATAAAGGCCCCAGAGGCTTTTAAAGGCCCCAGAGTCTGCAACACCACTAGGCAAGGGGCACCACCAAGCAAGGGCACCACCAAGCAAGCGGCACCATGAAGGCCAAGGAGCTTTCCAAACAGGTCAGACACAAAGTTATGGAGAAGTGCAGATTTGGTTTGGGTTATAAAAAAATATCAGAAACTTTGAACATCCCATGGAGCCCTATTAAATCCATCATTAAAAAAATGAAAGAATATGGCACGACAACAAACCTGCCAAGAGAGGGTTGCCCACCAAAACTCACGGACCAGGCAAGGAGGGCATTAATCAGACAGGCAAGAATGAGACCAAAGATAACCTGTGAAGGAGCTGCAAAGCTCCACAGCAGAGATTGGAGTATCTGTCCATAGGATTACTTTACACTCCACAGAGCTGGGCTTTACAGAAGAGTAGCCAGAAAAAAGTAATTGCTTAAATAAAAAATAAGAAAACATGTTTGGTGTTTGCCAAAAGGCATGTGGGAGACTCCCCAAACATATGGGAGAAGGTACTCTGGTGAAGTGAGACTAAAATTGAGCTTTTTTGGCAATCAAGGAGAATGCTATGTCTGGCGCAAACCCAAACCCCTCTCATCACCCGAGAACAACATCCCCACAGTGAAGCATGGTGGTGGCAGCATCATGCTCTGGGGATGTATTTCATCGGCAGGGACTGCAAACTGGTCAGAATTTAAGGAATGATGGATGGTGTTAATTACAGAGAAATTATTGAGGGAAACCTGTTTCAGTCTTCCAGAAATTTGAGACTGGGACGGAGGTTCACCTTCCAGCAGAACAATGACCCTAAGCATACTGCTAAAGCAACACTCGAGTTGTTTAGAAACATTTAAATGTCTTGGAATGGTCTTTCAGTCCAGACCTCAATCCAATTGAGAATCTGTGGTATAACTTAAAGTCTGCAGTACACCAGTGGAACCCATACAACTTGAAGGAGCTGTTTTGTGAATGGGCAGAAATCCCAGTGGCTAATGCCAAGCTTATAGAGACACACCCCAGAGACTAAAGGTGGCTCTACAAAGTATTGACTTTGGGAGGGTGAATAATGCACGCTCCAGGTTTTTGTCTTATTTCTTGTTTGTTTCACAATAAAACATATTTGCATCTTCAAAGTAGTAGGCATGTTGTGTAAATCAAATGATACAAACCCCCCAAAAATCCATTTTAATTCCAGGTTGTAAGGCAACAAAATAGTAAAACTGCCAAGGGGGTGAATACTTACGCAAGCCACTGTAAATCTACTGAAAAGAGAAGCCTACTGTTCATTCACAATGCTTTTTAGGAGGCTTAACCAAATCGAGGTTGATATATTGTTAAAGCAATCCCAGGTTTAATACCCTGTACGTACCTTTACTTTTATGGTTTTCTAATAAAACTGCATAAAATAACAGAAATAGCTTCTTAGTAAAGCAATTTCTCAAGCAAGAATTTTGCTAGGGCTTTCTGGGAGTGGTCTGAGTGGGGAGGGGAAAACTGAAAACTAGCTATTATTGGCAGAGAAGTTTGGAATTCTCTTTCTTATTGGTCTATTATCTAATTCACCGCCTGGTGATATCAGCAGGCAGGACAAAGCTTCATTCCATCAAAACAGGCTGAAATTTCAGGGTGTCTTTTTAAACAGCTCTAGAAACTTCTAAAATGGCATTATCATAATTTTCACAATTTCACAGTATTTTTCCAACCTCATAGTGTTGAAATGTATATAAAATACAGGAAATCACATTTTTGACTGCACCGCCAGGCCTTTTATCATTCCATCCCTTGTGGATCTATAATAACCACCTCAAAATGGTTGTACATGTAATAGGCCAGCCATGATTATCCAGAGAGCAGTCTTAATCACATTTAGCAATGTGCCTCCAATTTA
The DNA here is from genome assembly GCF_023373465.1 of Oncorhynchus keta. Classification (NCBI taxonomy): domain Eukaryota; kingdom Metazoa; phylum Chordata; class Actinopteri; order Salmoniformes; family Salmonidae; genus Oncorhynchus; species Oncorhynchus keta. Next base: position 60,741,318 of record NC_068422.1, read on the forward strand.
CAGGATGATGACAATAGCTTAAGGGACCTTGATGACCTGAAAAGCGTGCTGGGCTATATATACACCCAGGGGATGCCATAAATAGCCCAATACTCAAGGTCCTCTGAATGACGCCCAGCGGCAAACCAACACAATTTTATTTAAAAAATGATGTTTAGAACCAAGTTGATGCATTCTGGTTTTCTAATGGTACATTTATCCTTGGAGGAATTGGCCCTAGCTCCATTGGCGGCCCTATAAACAAAGACCAGCAGCCATGTTATACCCTTTCATGCATCTGGTTTATGTGAACGCTGAGATTATAGCTATTCATGTATACATCTGCGTGCAGGTTAGCAGATGGGTTAGCGATGTCATCTCCCATGCAGGGTTAAATGGGCTGTGGTGTGTCAAAGCAGAAAGGAGTTCACATCCACAGACGCTCCGCTCAGCCGTGTTCCACAAGCGTACTAGGCTGTACTAGGAAGAACACAATAATAATAATAACAACAACAACAACAGGAAGCATTAGGACGTATAAAAATAACATTTAAATCCAGTATACTATATATAGAAAGGGCAGGCAAGTTGCTCCTTCCTCCATGTCGTCTTCTAATAGTACCCAACAGTACATGTGCATGGAATCATACACAAGGGAATTACACTGGAACTAATACACACGTGACCCAGCTAAAAACAGCACATGCTTACGTACTTCGGAAGCAGAATAACCGCAAAGGCCCCGTAGAAAAGGCCAAACGAGCCTGCTTTTGATATAGGGTCAAGCATTAGTATGGCTGTGAGGGACTGTTGCTCTATATTTAGCCTCTCTGGGCCCATATTCTGTGTCTCTGTGGACCAGAGTAGTTCAGCTGGCTATGGGGCAGGGACATGTATGAAGGAGACATTTTCGACCCTGTCCCCGCCAACTGGCTCAAGGAAAACGAGAGGTAATGTACCACATATGGATGCTCTGTTTCCATTGCTGGGTCACTTAACATTGTTGTGTGTTTTCTCCTCTGAAAAAGCATATTTTGAATTCTCTCAGTGAGCAATTTGACTTTGGCCAAACATGATCATCTGTAATGGGGGTTATCTGTATATCAGCAGCATGTAGGGAAGTTCAGTGCTTGACTCGGGCAGGAGCTCACCGGAGGTGGAGTACCGGTCCCTCATAATGTTCTACTGGTTGAGCTCCTGTTCCTCTTATCGAATATTAGCTCAAAGTATTGTGGAGCTCTTACAGCTAAATATAAACACTATCGTAGCCCAAAATGAGTCCCGGAACCTATTTCACACCAAGTCAAGCACGGGGAAAGTTTGACATCACAGTAACCATTTTAGAACCTAGCAGGAGTTCCTGAGGCAGTTTAAAAGCGGCCATACTGAATGTTTCGTTAGGGAATCCCTGGGGTACCTCTGCTGGGCTTGACCGTGAGTGGGGGACCCACTTCTACTGTCTATCTGCAGCTGGTAAGGGCAGGAAGTGAATGACCTTAAATTGATGCCATGCCAGCCTTGGCAGCAGTGTGAAAATTAGCTGCTCTCACACTTGGAAAGAATTTACCATCACCTCCACCGCCTATTTATAAACCCACTTAATAGCTCAGAAAGAGAGGGCCGTTTCACTGCCTTGATTCATTTAATAGGGCTTTGGCCACTTAGTACCTCTCAACCTACCTCCATTGCACCGGCCTGTTTACAACGGGCAAGATTACAGAAGTCGACTGAAGGTTAGAAGACAGAAAATTGGAAAAGCCTTCCTCTCTCTACCAGGAAACCTGTCATTTCCCTGATCTGAAGTATATTTAATCATATTGAGCATTTCTATCGCCTGTGGGTTTGGGAAAGGGACAAGCATGAAATCCAATTTTGGGGGTGTGATTTGGGTCTGCTCTGTGACACACAGAATAGGTCTGCCGAAAATGACTTCTCTCCTTCAAATGTGTCTGCGTCTCTCTACATTACCCTCGTCTGAAATTAAAATGCAGAGACTTATTTGAATCAAGTTCAAATCAAGAAACAGGGTGTCTGAATTGAGCATTTTGATTACAACATGCTTGGATTCGCTGACAAAACACATAGGTATAATTGATTATTTTCTTATTCCTATTAGTGTCTTACCTATGAAAAGCCCTGGCTATTCAAGCTCTTTCCAGATGAACTTGTAAGCAGACTCAGTGACAGGAAACATTGAAAAAGTGACTGAGGCATTGGTATTGCATGACAATGAACCCCATGCTCCAGCTGGCTGCCTCTGCTCTGTGGTAGCCTAACTGTGCTACATGGAACTATGTATATCCAACTGTCCCCAGCTGCTCCTCGTGACGTCATAGCCTTCCCAGAAACAGAAAGGCATGGTTTGGCTCCAATAAGGTCCCATTCAGTGACAGAAACAGATCCTGCCGAAGGGGGCTGTCACAGACGTGGGAGGGGTTTATTTCAGAAACAGTGTCGCTCCACTGGCTACGCTGAGTGGCGTTAAATCCTGTGTTTACTATAGCCATCACGTCCTAGAACTACAGGAGAGCATTCTCAGCACGCGTGTCCTGCCCTCACACATCAATAGACAATAGTAGCCTAAAACCATTGATAACACCACTTCTGAAGAAAACAACAGGCTAAATAATATGTATACTACAAGAAAGTGTACACTACAAATGATGAATTTGTATTTCATAATGATTTTTTACAGTCATTTCCACGGTACATGTTCACGTAACGTCACATGTGGCATTTGCATTGTGCTCCAGCAGGGCAAGGTCATCACTTCATCAAAGCACAGAGGTGTGTAAAGTAGGCAGCTAAATAAAAGGCACTCTCCAGTCTCCAGACCCACTTCAGACATTGTTTGCCAAGCAACAGAGTATGAGCAGAAAGTCCTTTGAAAAGAGAGAAGTACATTACTGCCTGTTAGACTGCTGAACAACACTTAGGAACAGCTTGTTCCGAGCTTTATGTCTGAGTCCATCTGATTTCGTGTCACTCTTTTTGTGTGACAAATAACCCCTTTTGGATGTTTGATACTGTAAGTAAAGCAGCAGGTTGGACCAGGTCTGTGCGTCACTCATGCTATCTGCTGGATGGCGATGCGGTGGGCGAGATGTGGATGGTGTTCTTAATTAATTTGGACCTTGAAGCCTTGTGACGTAGTACACAATAATTCACAGAGGCACCGACGTTTAAATTCATGTAGCAGCTAATGGGCTCTGCATCTTCCCTATCAAAGTAGTGTTGCAGGTGTGGGCTTTGGAATAGACCTTTGTGTAATTGCATTAAGGCAGTCAGTATTGGCTGCCCTGTGAGAATGCTACCGCTTGGCTTTGCTAATACAATTAGCTTAGCTTTTGGTCTAGCACTTCTTATTGTACTCAGTCAGATGAATAGTAGAACATGGCAAAAGCCACTGACGGGCTACCAACAATATGTCACAAAATACACTATAATGTCGTGATAGGTACAGTTGAAGTCGGAAGTTTACACACACCTTAGCCAAATACATTTATACTCAGTTTTTTAACAATTCCGGACATTTAATCCTGTTAAAAATCCCACGTTTTAGGTCAGTTAGGATCACCGCTTTATTTTAAGAATGTGAAATGTCAGAATAATAGTAGAGAGAATTATTTCAGCAGTTAGAGATAGGGGGCAGTATTTCCGCTTTGGATCAATTGCGTGCCCATAGTGAACTGCATCAAAATCTGTCCTAAATTGCTAATATATGCATATTATTATTAATATTGGATAGAAAACACTCCGAAGTTACTAAAACCGTTTGCCTGCCCTGTGAGTTCTGTTATACTCACAGCCATAATTCAATCTTCCAAACAAGTTTTGAAATCCTGAAACTTGGGGCAACTTTGACGTCATCGCCCCCTCCCTTCCCAACAAGTTATGGATCTGGAAACACTTCCTACGTCTTCCACTAGATATCCTCATTCAGTAGAAAGTGTAATGGAGCATTTGCTGTGAACTTTGACCTAATGGGAAGGAAAGTAGTTGGTGTCGCAAGAGAATGCCATTTTGTTGTGACTCATCTCTCTTTGAGTGCTACGGCTGTTTCAATCAGCCCCAGATGAAAACGAAGGATCCGGTTGGAATGTTATTGGATATATATGATTATAACATCCTGAAGATTGTTTCTGCATTTAGTTTGACTTGTTTCTTTCGACCTGTAATATGTCTTTTGGAAGTTTTCATGCGAAGTTATCCTGGACCAGAAGTCATTTTCTGGGCATGTGAGCTGAAAGTGATAGCAAATGCTGCTACTTGGATACAAGAATGGAGCATTATGGAACAAAACGATGTATTGTTGTACTAGGACTCCTTGCACTACATTCTGATGAAAGATCATCAAAGGTAAGGGAATATTTATGTTGTAATTTTGTATTTCTGTTGACTCCAACATGGTGGAGAAATATTGTTACGTCTGAGCGCCGTCTCAGATTATTGCAATGTTAGGCTTTTTCCGTAACGTAAAAAAAAAGTGACACAGCGGTTGCATTAAGAACCAGTGTATCTTTAATTATATGTAGAACATGTATCTTTAGTCAAAGTTTATGATGAGTATTTCTGTTATCTGGTGTAGCTTTCTATAATTCCTCCGGATATTCTGGAGGATTTTCTGAACATGGCGTCAATGTAAACCGAGATTTATGGATATAAAATGCATATTATCGAACAAAACATAAATGTACTGTGTAACATGTCATATGACTGTCATCTAATGAAGATTTTCAAGAGGTTAGTGATTGTTTTTTTTTAAAATCCTGCTTTTGTCATTTTATCTTTTGCTGGAAAAAATTGCTACGTTTTTTCTTTGGTTTGGTGGTGGTCTAACATAAATATATGTTGTGTTTTCGCCGTAAAACATTTAAAAAATCTGACACGCTGCGTAGATGAACAAGGTGTTTATCTTTCATTTGAGGTATTGGACTTGTTAATGTGTGGAGGTTAAATATTTCTAAAGAATATCTTTGCATTCCCTGCGCCACCTTTTCAGCTGAATGGGGGGGTGGGGTTCCCTGGGTGGAACCCATCGCCTCAACAGGTTTTAAACAATTGAGGAATTTTCCAAGCTGTTTAAAGGCACAGTCAATGTAGTGTATGTGAACTTCTGACCCACTGGAATTGTGATTCAGTGAATTATAATTATAAGTGTGTTTATGTGTCGGGTGGTCAGTCTGTTATATCTGGAGTATTTTTCTGTCTTATCCAGTGTCCTGTGTGAATTTAAGTATGCTCTCTCTAATTCTCTCTTTCTTTCTTTCTCTCTCTCGGAGGACCTGAGCCCTAGGACCATGCCTCAGGGCTACCTGGCATGATGACTCCTTGCTGTCCCCAGTCCACCTGGCCGTGCTGCTGATCCAGTTTCAACTGTTCTGCCTGCGGCTATGGAACCCTGACCTGTTCGCCGGACATGCTACCTGTCCCAGACCTGCTGCTTCAACTCTCTGGAGACAGCAGGTGTGGTAGAGATACTCTTAATGATCGGCTATGAAAAGCCAACTGACATTTACTCCTGAGGTGCTAACCTGTTGCACCCTCGACAACTACTGTGATTATTATTATTTGACCATGCTGGTCATTTATGAACATTTGGACATCTCGGCCATGTTCTGTTATAAACTCTACCCGGCACAGCCAGAAGAGGACTGGCCACCCCTCATAACCTGGTTCCTCTCTAGGTTTCTTCCTAGGTTTTGACATTTCTAGGGAGTTTTTCTTAGCCACCGTGCTTCTACACCACATTGCTTGGGGTTTTAGGCTGGGTTTCTGTACAGCACTTTGAGATATCAGCTGATGTAAGAAGGGCTATATAAATACATTTGATTTGATTTGAAATAATCTGTATGTAAACAATTGTTGAAAAAATGACTTGTGTCATGCATACAGTAGATGTCCTAACCAACTTGCCAAAATTATAGTTTGTTAACAAGAAATTTGTGGAGTGGTTGAAAAATGAGTTCTAATGACTCCAACAAGTGTATGTAAACTTCCGACTTCAACTGTAAAAGGTCGCAGATAATCGTGACCCATAATTACATAGGAGGGATGAAAACATGGAGAGCTTTTTGGTCTGTTGTTTGATTATTGTAACCCTCCTGAAGATTGCCCTATGCCTCAATTGTATGACATGGCAAGCCTTTTTCTCCTCAGTCAACTACTACATAACTCCAAGAAGAGTATCATTCATCATTCTTCTTTGAATGCGTGACATTTTCACTTCACAAGAGAGCGGCGTGATTACATGGCAGGGAGGGAAGAAAGTAGGCCTACCCGTGTGATTCACAGCTAGGTGGAGAGAGAAGAGGAGAGGAGTGGATGACTGTGGAGAGAGGGAAGGTTGTTCAGGGACAATGGTTTCATTAAATCAAATGGCTCACATTAAGATGGGGGACATTGAGAGCTAAGCAGCTTTCTTTGGGAAGCCAGAAAGATGCTTCTGAAAAGGTGCTATGAAAAGAATCAGGAGCATGAGAGGACCTCTGCATCGCTGGCTTTTGCCGGCATGTCCAACACATACCGCATACAGCACAATATGCAGTATCTGTATGATTTTTCTCTTATAGTAAGATATTTACGGTCTGTCATTTAGTGATCTCTGCACCCAGAACCATATAGCATGTGCACTGGTCTGGCCATCTACTCAATATTGCTGTCTGTCAAGAAAGAATAGTAATTTAGTGAAACAATCCCCAGTAAAACAGAAACTCCATTTTAGATTCCTCCCATCTGCTCCTATAGTAACTGACAGAGGTTTGGACTTCACCAGCAAGGAAAGCAGTCAGTACAATTCATCATAACGAGAGCATGCTGTGGGAACACAACAGATGTGACTGTGCACTATCACTCATAAAATGCTGCACTCTGCATGGCCTGCTGCTGTTCTTTTACAACACTGAACAAAACCTATAATTGTCCCACATCACTCATAATGCTTTTTTTTGTCTCCAATTATGAATAACCATGTTAATGACTCTTTTTCTTTTGACATATAATTCCCATGTAAGTGCCTACCATAACCCAAATGACCAATTTGTCACCCGTCACCGATAATTACCAACAACGAAACAACAAAACACAGCACATAAATTGACTTCAAACACTACAAACACCCTGAACAGTCACTTGCTGCCTACACAACCTGCCTACACAAACCCCTCTCTCCTACACCCAATCATACTCCTTTGCAGTGCACTGTCACACACAGAGTCAGCCTCCACAGTCACTCACATCTCCTCTCAAGGCTTACTGATGGCTCGACTCAACTCAGCCACGCCGCAAAAGAGCAAGTGTTGCTCACTTTATCCAACATGGCCGCCCACTCTTCCCAGCACTTCCAGCTCACTCGTTGAGTATGCGATAGTGGAAGAGTAACACCTCGAACTAAGCTGCTCCACAGTCACACTGACATACAGTAGTATCCCACATTATTCGCCCACTGTCTGAGTCTGTGGAGTGTGTAGTGGAGTGCCAACGTGTAAGGTCACCAGCAGAAGCAGCCTTGAGTTGTGTGGGATGTGATCCTCTGTCTCTGTGTGGGCGATTCCACTCAGAACAAGGCACAAGCAGTCTGTGTGATATTTCATCTCCTACTGCAAGGGAAATTCAAGATAGACCAGGCATAAGGCTTCAAGGTACATGTTTATCAGCACCTTAAGTATGCGTGCAATCAACGTATACACTTTAAACAATATGCCTGGCTACATGAATATGATATTGCTCGATATCATCAGAATGGGAGCTATAGTAGGTCAGTCTGTTTTAAATCAAATCAACGACGCCAACAGAGAAGAGAGCATTTTGATTTTAAATTGGTGAAATGAAAAGATAATCATTACTAGACTGTCTAAAGAATATTAAAAGCAAAGCAGACAGCGAAGAATTCCTTACTCATCTGTTCGTTTTGGGATATGAGCGAGAGACAGAATTTACTATAGTGGCGTCATTTGAAATGACAAATGCAGGTCTTGAACCCACTTTTTCCATTTACACAAGCCCCCTCTTTAAACTCATCGCCCCCTCACCCTCTGACCCTCTTTCCAACGGCTCTTTAATTTGAAACACCAAGCTTCATAGTACCTCCCACGGTGAGGGGACTATCAATGGTTCTAATCTGACGGTTCTGTCCCAGTAACAACAGAGGCACAGATAGCTCCATTAAAAGTTGAGTCTGGCAATTGTAAAGGCTGCCTCTGCTCAGAACTCCTGCAAATCTTTCTCCCTCTCCTCTGCTGACATCATGGAGCTACGCCGGTCCTGACAGAACCTCTCCATTCACAGAGCCCTGTGGGCCACAGAGCCTGTGCACATCCCGAAAATATTATGCCCAAATGCAACTTTACACACACAGAGATGAGCACACGCACAGACAGACGTTGACGGAGTTGGATGTACTATAGATGACTATGACGAAGGCTTTTAAAACAACTGAAGATCAGACGGACCAATAATGACGACAACAAAATGAAACGGAGACAAAACAACGCTGAAGGCTACACAAAATAAAACTATTACAACGAGCGAGATGTCACCTAGAGTAGCCAGTGTCGGGTTACATGTCCACAAATCTGCTTTGCTTTAAATGTTCTCCTTTATTTAACATTTGAGATCTCCATCTCTTTTTCAAGTGAGCCCCGGCCAAGAGAGCAGCCTACATGTATTTACACAATAGATACAACAACACATAAAAGGTAACAATTAAATGGAAGTTAAAACAGTGCAAAATGCACGGGAGAGCTTAAAAGAGCAGGTTTAAAAACACGTGCAGTCAGTCGTCAGCAGCCCTTCAAAGTCCTTCTGTAGCTCAGTTGGTAGAGCATGGCGCTTGTAATGCCAGGGTAGTGGGTTCGATCCCCGGGACCACCCATACGTAGAATGTATGCACACATGACTGTAAGTCGCTTTGGATAAAAGCGTCTGCTAATTGGCATATATTATTATTTATTATATTAATCCAGGATTTAAAAATCATCAATCAGAAGGAAATGATCTCATTTTTAAGTCCTTCTGCAACGTGTTCCAAGATGATGGGGCAGCAAAGCCAAAAGCACTCTTAAAGCCTGTCATATGGATCCCAGTCTGAAACATTTTGTGCATATATTATGATGACATTTTGTGACGTTTTGGTTCGTTTTGGTGTTCGGCAGGTTTTTTCCCCACCCGGCTGTTCACTCACACAAAGCATTTTCTTGGGGCAAATCGAAGTTCCGTAGCCGAAGTCTACGCCCCCATTGTCGGTGATTGGCCAACAGCACTACTCCAAGTAGGAGTGGGAACCATGGATGGGATTCTTCAATGAAGTGTTTGTTGTCATTCACCGAGAGACAACTAGTTTGCATGCCCATTTTTTTTCACTCAAGACCTTTGCTAAAATGTCAAAATGAATGACAGATTTATAGATTGATTTTAGATTAATTATGACTATTTTGAGGATGTGTTACTGGGTATGTTGTTGCTTCAGTGTCTCAGAAGGGACAAACAGTAAAATTTACGATTTTTTTCTAGTTTTTCAATTAAAGGTCTTTTAAGGGAGTATGCGAGGCACAGGCGTTCGCTTCGCCTAGAAGAGCAAACCGAACCTAGAATGCGGGTGCCTTTATTGTTCTGTGATCTCAGACAGTATTGTCCATGACTCTTTAGGGTGAGTAAAGTGCTTAAATATATTGGCAGACGCCCTAAAATGGCCTAATAGACAAACACTGTTGTAACATGCATATAACCCTATTCCATTTCTTGTTAACTGATCTGCAATGCTATATAGGCCGTAATGTGGACGTGATATAACACACTACCCAGGGTGCTGCTGGTGTCTGATCATCAAGTTTAAACACTACTACACTAACTACATGAAGCAGCTTCAGTGTGTCGGCTGGGCCCTGTGGATCTCTCAGGATTAACCATTCATCCACACTCGTACTGGGTTCCATTCAGGAATTCCAACACCTGGCCTCCTGTCATCCTGGCTGCGGTGGGGCTTAGCCTCTACAGCCTCAGGTCAGCTGACCTCTCCCTTTGTTGCCATGGCTATGAAGCACCAACGCAACATATCAAATCGACTCTATGGCGTTAATTAACACAGTTGTCACGTCCAGAGTCTCCACTTTCTCCACTTAGTGATGGCGGATATTGTCTCTCACATTAGTACAGCCACTGAATTGGTACTCCAAAACGAGCCTGCTGCTGTCGCCTTATCAAGTATGTGTCCTGGAAACTTGAAGAGGGACTTTACATCCCTGTCCTCAGGTAAACAGGCCTGTCAAGGCTCCTGGGTGAGTGTTAGGCAGTCATTGGTGCCAGTCCTCAGTGCACTCCCCAAGGCCAGCCAAAGGCTTCAGTCGTTTCACTCACTGAGCACAAAGCACTCAGAGGGGAAGTTCAGGGCTTTATTTTGTTTGACCTTGTTTTGACTGTAATGGAGTCATGGTAATCCTTTCTTCGGGACATTGCTTCTCCATAAAGGCATAGTCCAGTCAAACATGTGATTTACCTGTGTTTTTTATATATATTTCCACACTATGAGGTTGGAATAATATTGTGAAATTAATGATAATGCTCTTTTAGTGTAAGATCTATTTGAAAAGACTGCCTGGAATTTCAATCTGTTTTGATTAGATGGAGTTTTGACCTACCGGACAGTAAATTCATTAGCTGACTAATAACAAAGAGTTCCAAATCTCTCTGCCAATAACAGCTAGTTTTTTCTCCCCACTCAGACCACACAGACAGTCGTAGCTAAATTCTTGATTGAGGAATTACTCTTGTTAAAAAGCTATTTTTATTTATTTATGACCATTTTGATTGAAAACAATCACAGTAAGGTTGTTACCCAGAAATGATTTGATATTGTGAAAAAAAACAGCTGCATTGGGCCGTTCACATTAATTTAAAATATTTAGAGTAATAGATATCAGACAACGTATACACAAAGTTGTATAGTCATGGTAAATCACCTATGGAGGGATTTTATAGCCTTTATTTAAAATATACTGAACAAAAATATAAAACGCAACATGCAACAATTCCAACAACTTTACTGAGTTACAATTCATAAGGAAATCAGTCAATTGAAATGAATGAATTAGGATCTAATCTATGGATTTCACATGACTGGGAAGGGACGCAGAAATACCCCTCAGTTCCATCAGCTGTCCAGGTGGTTGGTTTTAGACGATCTCGCAGGTGAAGAAGCCGGATGTGGAGGTCCTGGGCTGGCGTGGATACATGTGGTCTGCGGTTGGCCGGTTGGACTTACTGACAAATTCTCAAAAACGACATTGGAGGCGGCTTATGGTAGAGAAATTAACCTTAAATTATCTGGCAACAGCTCTGGTGGTCATTCCTGCAGTCAGCATGCCAATTGCATTCTCCCTCAAAACTTGAGACATCTGTGACATTGTGTTGTGTGACAAAACCGCACATTTTAGAGGGGCCTTTTGTCCCCAGCATAAGGTGCACCTGTGTAATGCTCATGCTGCTTAAAAAGCTTTTTGATATGCCACCCCTGTCAGGTGGATGGATTATATTGGCAAAGGAGAAATGCTCACTGAACAGGGATATAAATAAATGTATGCACAACATGAGAAAAATAAACTTTTTGTGTGCATGGAAAACTTCTGGGATCTTTAATTTCTGCTCATGAAACATGTTGCGTTCAAATTTTTGTTCAGTATAGAATACATGATAAACATAACACTGTCAAACATGTTTTTACGACAGAGGAGGTGCTTATCTCTCATCAACAAAGTACCCTAAAAAAGGCACGTTGGAGGAAAGAAGTTGAGAACAAGAATATTGCTAGTGTAATAGTGATGAGAGCTATAGCTGCAGGCAGTATTGCTGTAAGGCAGCCCGGCTGGCCTGTTTTCAATAGACGGTGCTTTCAGCAACGAGGGCTTACCGACACGTGACCTATTGAACAGTGACTGGAAAGCTTGCAAGTGGTGCTGTCAACAGCAGGACATAAATAAAGCTAAAGATAAGGCGATGTGGCTGCTGGTCAGCCAATGCTTTTTATAGACAAACTTTGATTTATAAAAGGCGATGGGGACTATTTTAGAACCTGGGTCTTGGAAAATGTAGAATGATCTCTGGGTGCGTGATTGACCCCACCTAAGCATGGTGGGTTCAGGAGACAGCAGGTGTGGCGAGTGACAAGCCAACCTTAACCATGTTGGTTGGAGTCCATGCAGTAGGAGATATTGTTGCTTCTCCATTTGATGACTTTCTTTGAACCCAGAGGCAGGCCACATTGTCTGATGGTCACATACAGTTGAAGTCGGATGTTTACATACACCTTAGCCAAATACATTTAAACTCAGTTTTTCATTCCTGATGTTTAATCCTAGTAAGAATTCCCTGTCTTCGGTCAGTTAGGATCACCACTTTATTTTAAGAATGTGAAATGTCAGAATAATAGTAGAGAGAACGATTTATTTCAGCTTTTATTTCTTTCATCACATTCCCAGTGGGTCAGAAGTTTACATACACTCAATTAGTATTTGGTAGCATTGCCTTTAAATTGTTTAACTTGGGCCAAATGTTTCGCGTAGCCTTTCATAAGCTTCCCACAATAAGTTGGGTGAAATTTGGCCCATTCCTCCTGACAGAGCTGGTGTAATTGAGTCAGGTGTGTAGGCCTCCTTGTTCGCACACATTTTTTCAGTTCTGCCCACAAATTTTCTATAGGATTGAGGTCAAAGCTTTGTGATGGCCACTCCAATACCTTGACTTTGTTGTCCTTAAGCCATTTTGCCACAACTTGGAAGTCTGCTTGGGGTCATTGTCCATTTGGAAGACCCATTTGCGAACAAGCTTTAACTTCATGACTGATGTCTTGAGATGTTGCTTCAGTATATACACATAATTTTACTTCCTCATGATGCCATCTATTTTGTGAAGTGCACCAGTCCCTCCTGCAGGAAAGCACCCCCACAACATGGTACTGCCACCCCCGTGCATCAAGGTTAGGGTGGTGTTCTTCGGCTTGCAAGCCTCATCTTTTTTCCTCCAAACATAACAATGGTTCTTATGGCCAGACAGTTCTATTTTTTTGTTTCATCAGACAAGAGGACATTTCTCCAAAAAGTATGATCTTTATCCCCATGTGCAGTTGCAAACCATAGCCTGGCTGTTTTATGACGGCTTTGGAGCAGTGGCTTCCTCCTTGCTGAGCGGCCTTTCGGGTTATGTGGATATAGGACTCGTTTTACTGTGGATACAGATACGTTTGTACCTGTTTCCTCCATCATCTTCACAAGGGACTTTGCACCACAGTATGTTCATCTCTAGGAGACAGAACGTGTCTCCTTCATGAGCAGTGTGACGGCTGCGTGGTCCCATGGTGTTTATACTTGCGTACTATTGTTTGTACAGATGAACGTGGTACCTTCAGACGTTTGGAAATTGCTCCCGAGGATGAATCAGACTTGTGGAGGTCTACAATGTTATTTTCTGATGTGGCTGATTTCTTTTGATTTTCCCATGATGTCAAGCAAAGAGGCACTGAGTTTGAAGGTAGGCATCCACAGGTACACCTCCAATTTACTCAAATGATGACAATTAACCCACCAGAACCTTCTAAAGTCATGACATCATTTTCTGGAAATTTCCAAGCTGTTTAAAAGGCAGGGTCAACTTAATGTATGTAAACTTCTGATCCACTGGAATTGTGATACAGTGAATTATAAGTGAAATAATCTGTCTGCAAACAATTGTTGGAAAAATGACTTGTGTCATGCACAAAGTAGATGTCCTAACTGACTTGCCAAAACTATAGTTTGTTTAACAAGAAATTTGTGGAGTGGTTGAAAAACAAGTTAATGACTCCAACCGATATATTAGACTTCAACTGTATTAGAGAGGAGGTGACAAGGTTCATGTGGAGTGAAGGAGTGAGAGGTTTACTAATTGAAACACTCAACGTGCGGTAATATTTCAGGCTAATTGCTGAGTTATGCAATCCTGTTGTCTGGTGTTATTGCTAGGGTCATGGGTCAACATATTGGCATGTTCAAGAGGGATCCTTTGTCATACTGTAGAACACAGACCAAGGACAAGCATTTCTGTCCAGACTGGAGTCTGGTCGAGTGGGTAACACTCCTGCCTCTGGAACCTGTTCAATCCCTGCATGAGCCCTATGGTTTTCTTTGCCCTCTACTCTGTCTCTCGCTTCTACTCCTTTAATGTCATAAAAATGTGTATGGAGTTCGGAATTCTGTTCTCATAAAAATAAAAGAGGCAGCTCTGTGGTGGTCACTAGCTGGCATATTCATATAATCTGATTTTAAACCGGACCCTAACCCCACATCTAACCCTAATTAATGCCTACCCCTAACCTTAAATTGTACTGAACATAATTATAAAACGCAAAATACGCAGTACGTCCAACTGGCCTCACAACCGCAGACCACGTGTATGGTGGGCATTGTGTGGGTGAGCGGTTTGCTGATGTCATTGTTGTGAACAGAGTGCCCGTGGTGGCGGTGGGGTTATGGTATGGGTAGCCATAATGCACAGAGATACCGTGACGATATCCTAAGGACCATTGTTGTGCCATTCATCCGCCACCATCACCTCATGTTTCAGCATGATATTGCATGGCCCCATGTCGCAAGGATCTGTACACAATTCCGGGAAGTTGAAAATGTCCCAGTTCTTCCATGGCCTGCATATTCACCAGACATGTCATCTGTTGAGCATGTGTGGGATGCTCTGGATCGACGTGTACGACAGCGTGTTCCAGTTTCCGCCAATATCCAGAAACGTCGCACAGCCATTGAAGAGGAGTGGGACAACATTCCACAGGTCACAATCAACAGCCTGATCAACTCTATGTGAAGGAGATGTGCCGCTCGGCCTGAGTTAAATGGTGGTCACACCAGATACTGATTGGGTTTCTGATCCAAGCCCCTACCTTTTTAAAAAGGTATCTGTATTCCCAGTCATGTGAAATCCATAGATGAGGGCCTAATGAATATTTCAATTGACTGATTTCCTTATATGTAGTTGCATATTGCATTTATATTTTAGTTCATTATATGGACTAAAATTGCTCAGTTCTGTATCCAGGACAAGACTCGTGACAATAAACGTCAGTTTAACGTTTCTCTGGATGGTATTCACGTTGGGGGTGGGGCATGGAAAAAAAGCAGTTTCTGTACATCTCTCAGGGCTCTTAGTTATTCTCTCTGGGAAGGAGAGGGGAAAGCCAATTTCCAGCATCAGCCCCGTGAGCATGTCATCTCTCTTAAACTAATCATGTGGAAGGCATCTGGCTAAACATCTCACTCAACCTTGGCACTATTTCACATGTCAGTGCTCCCAGTCAGGACTAGCTCAGCATAGCAAAGAGCAGACGTGGACAATGAGGAGTAGGCTACTCATGTTCTGTTACCAGTACTGTTGTAGCAACACTATGGAAGCAGATCCCCATGCACTGAATCAGTGTGCATTTGAGGTCACTCCGTCTCCCTGTTTCCGGTGGTTCCCTGAAGGGTGTCTGTAGTTTCTGCCAGCCTGCATAAGCCGTTTGTGACCTCACACCAGTGGTGTCACATGATGGGTAGGTGAATGAACCATAGAGACCAAGGTAAAGTGTGCTCCATTTTGCCAATATATCCATGATGGGGCAGGGACACACAGACACAAATGATTATTTGTGTATTAGTGTATTAGACCATTTTCCAATTAAAATATTTTTTGGGGGAGGAACAATTGTCCATAAATCTTCCTGTGAGTTCTTTATGTCTGCAGCCAGGGCCGGTATGACGTTCAGCGGAGGTTGTGTGAAGAGGGTACTCACCATGTGCTTTACACTACATCCTAGTGGGGATGGAGCTGTGGTGGCTGAGCCACAGGGCCGGCTCAAGGTTATGATATGAGAGACCCTGGAGTCAGTGGAGCTGCACTTCTATAGGAACCCTACACTGAGCACCACACATCGACACCTACACACCGCTAAATATAGATACCAACACATACTGTAAAACACGTGTATTTTAGGAGGCGTCGATGCAGCGTTCCCAAGTATTTTGGGAGGCAGGCGTGAGATATTTTGGGACGGCATCCTTTCTTTTCTGGCGCGTGACAGCGACAGATCACTTGTTCAGAGGCAAGTGGGGGAGATACAAGACAGGGCTTGTGTTGTGTTGTTTGTCGCCATGGTAACTGCAGCATGTCAACTGATGAAGAAGCGATAAAGCTAGTGCCTATTATTAGCTAAGATAGTCTTCCAGGCCTGAAATTGAGTAACAAAACGTGATTTAGAACCCCTTTCCACTTTGCTGATGTCATTTGAGAATGAAATCAGATAAAACAAACAAAATGTAGTCTGTGTAGTACTCACTCTAAGGCCTGTATAAATAAAGACATCTGAGATAAGACCGTGCCCTTGTACAAACAAACAAAAATGAAACGACATTAGACCAATGTATAGCGAAGGAAAAGTCTTAACTAAGCTGCTAAACTACATCACTATGCAATCAAAGCAATTACCAAAGAACTATGTCATGGTGTTACTATATAATTACAACGGCACCACACAAGTATACAAGCAACTTCATGTAAAGTGTTGCCTAAATGGTCAATAAAAAGACAACCTGGCCGTGTGCTCAAACACAAAAGGTGCATTGTCCTACAGATAGAAATATGAACCCCAAAAATCAATCTATTAATTAAGACTGGTCAGATGCTGCCGTGTCAGAGAATGATCAGTAGGAATAACAGACATCCTGATGCCAAAAATAGATCTAACGGGATCTATTTTGGAAGACTAAAATGCAGTTTCAATTACACGGCACATTGATTGCGCTCATCAATGACACGCTTGCTCAGGTATCCTCAGGCTTAAGGAAGCTCATTGGATGCCATCTTTGGAGGGTTATGTCAAAAGATATGTTAAATATACACTACGCACCCGGTTTCATTCATTATTCAGGTACCTGCAAACAAAATATTTCCCATAGATGTTACTGCTCAGGTGACAAGTGAGACCAGTTAAGAAACACTGGACAGTATTAAAATTCTTCAAATCAACAAAATGACTGTCCGGCCATTCTTTATGTGAAATGAATCCAATATAGCCTACTTAGACAAAGACGTGGTCGATTTAGAGAAGTACTACCACTACCAAATAGTTTGACGTTGGTCAAGTAATAACCCCTACAGAAAATACTGTACTAAAGCATGTCAGTTCTAGCAACAGACTACATACTATCCATCAATGAAATGTATTTATAAAGCCCTTTTATTTTTTTTTTTTTTTACATCAGCCGATGTCACAAAGTGCTGTACAGAAACCCAGCATAAAACCCCAAACAGCAAGCAATGCAGATTGTGAGGCCGTTTATTACAGTTTATTTGTGGTCCATTTATTTCAGACAGTTGTCATGGTTTCCAATACTGGGGTATAAGACATGTTCATGATGCAGTGAAACCTGAGGTTAAATATGGTCTCTTAGTATAAAGCTCAACATGGCATCACAGGCGCTTCAAATCGAATCAGTCTCAAAGTCTTGTTGGCGCACTCCTGTTGTATGTGATGGTAAATGCTGCCACCTTGTGGACATCTTTAAAATTGAATACAGATGTAGTGGTAGGCTGCTGGGTTCCACGGATTGACTCCCACAATGTCACCAATGTTTCAGCATACTAGTGTGGTTGTCCTAAATCTGGGATTCCAGGGATTAGGTTCCCATTGCAGCTTCTACTGGTAACTGGATGTAAATCGGGAGTGGTGTCACCATGGTCATAACGTAACAGGACAGATAGATGCAAGAGGCACCCTGCACCATGATCATTATCAGTGCACCCCTGCAGTCCACACAGACCATTGCAGATGCCTTTTAAAAAAGGTACATGGACACTCTTTTCCCCAGGAAATATACATCTATTGTTATCTTGTCACTGCAACTCCCCAACAGGCTCGGGAGGCGAAGGTCGAGTTATGCGTCCTCCGAAATCTGACCCGCCAAATCTTGCTTCTTAACACCCACCAGCTTAGCCTGGAAGCCAGCCACACCAATGTGTCAGAGGAATCAACGTTCACCTGGACGACAAAGATTAGCCTGCAGGCGCCTTGCCCCCACAAGGAGTTGCTAGAGCGCAATGAGCCAAGTAAAATGAGGCAGCGAAACCCTCCCCTAACCTGGACGACGCTGGGCCAATTGTGAAGCCGCCCTATGGGACTCCCGATCACGGCTGGTTGTGATACAGCCCGAGATCGAACTCGGGTCTGTAGGGACGCCTCTAGCACTGCAATGCAAGGAGGCCTATGGTGTGTTAAATACACTGTCCTGCCTTGAGTCTGGTGCATCTGAAGTAGTGGTCCATGGTTGTTGTGCAACGCTGGTTATGGAAATGAAGGTGGCAGCCTGGCTCAAGGCAAACAGTTAAAGAGTCCTCTCAGTACATTCATTAGCAGGTGTCTGGGAGAGATGAAATGAGCCTTGGGGTGATTACTAACTGGAGGGCCTGAGTGTTTTGAATATCCCTCACACAGCACAATCACTCAGGAGCAAGCTCTTGGCCAGACGGCTCTTCCAGCCTGGAGCTACGCAAGAAATCACAACTGTGTGCTGTGCATCACCGCCTGGTATGGCAACTGCTTAGCATCTGACCATAAGGCGCTACAGAGGGACAGTGCTTCTACCCCCCATCCCATCCCATATATGTGTTTTTACACTGCTGCTACTCGCTGTTTATTATCTATGCATGGTCACTTTACCCCTAGTTCCTGCTACAAATTACCCCAACGAACATGTACCTCCACACATTGACTCGGTACCGGTATCTCCTGTATATAGCCTCGTTATTTTAGTTTATTTGGCAAATACTTTAAGTATTTCTTGAACTGCACTGTTGGTTAAGGGCTTGTAAAGTAAGCATTTCCCCTGTAAGGAATACCTGTTGTATTCAGCGCATGTGACTAATAAAGTTTGATTTGATATATCAGTGAGCAAGCACGTCAATCGCTGACCGGTGTCTGTTCTCTCACCCCTGGGCTGAGGAGCGCACCGATTACATTTACGTATCCGCACAGCTTCTGATTAGCGAGACCGAGTTTAAGCATGGAGAGTCTTGAGAAGCTTCATCTTTGAACACGTTCACATACATTTGTACCCGGTTCAAGGTTCATTCCATACTGAAATTCCTCATAAATCAATGGCTGTCAAGAAAATCAGTGATCATGTGTACTGTTACGTTTACTGATTTCAGTGGACTGACTGACATGTTTCCGGAGTCATGAACGGACAGCAAAAACCATACGTGTTGGTGTTTAAAAGTTATCCACTGTAATGCATTTTGAACTTGCTCGGAGCTCATTGGGAACTCTCAGAACGCTTACTTCTCAGCTCTCTGTTAGACCACATGGTGGCAGCAGTGACAACTAATTCTGGGACCCAGAATTGGGACCCAGAATATTCATAAAACAATACATACTACTTAAATTAATCTGTATATTCCACACACGCCTTTTAATGGTAACACAAAGGTTGATACATTCTTTCATCACAGCTTTTGTTTCTGAAACAAAACAGTACTGAATCAATCTAATATTTTTAAGAGCTACAATTCACACAAAAAAAACAAAATGAGTCAATTAAATAGTTACCAGTTCATGCAAAATGATTCACATAGTACATATATCATAAATAACGCTTCTCATATTGTATAATATCAATTGTTTGAAATAGATAACTCAAGTGCCAGTTCCAAGCCTTAATTCCCATGCGTATGACAAGGCAGAGCATGTCCCCATACCGGTTTGTCCATATTGGTAAAGTCCACCTTTATCTATTGAACAGCATTTACGTAAAACAACCATAACTCAAAACACACCAAGAGGACAGAGGAGCAATTTCTCTTACAGCTGCCTCTAACCTGGGGCTCTATTAATGAGTATGACCCTCACTTACTGAGTGAGACCTTCCATTATTGCAAAAGAATTGGAGCGTCACCCTGCTTGGAACAACACATCGTACAGTAGTGTAGGAACGGACTGTGGGGAGGAGGGCTGTTCTGTGGCACAGGAGAAATGAGCAGCACAAAGACATGGACATAAACCCATTACAGAAGTGTCTCGTTGACATACAGAATATGCTGTATATGTACGCCCGCTCCTTTATTTCTCAAAAGTGGAACTGTTTTAACCCAACATGAGCTCATCCTCTATTCAGCGTATACTTGGCATCTTTAAAGCTGATGTACAGCTGAGAGAGCACCCTAGTGCCATTCCCTCAATCACTGGGCTGTCAGGGCACGGGGAAAGTACGGCATAAACTCTTCCATTTACAGTTGAGCAATTGAGATTTGGCAGCCGCTCGCTACCGCAATTCCGCCCACAGTTGTGAGGGTTGGGTTAAAGGCAACTAGGACGAGGTGGATCCAGTTGAAATAGCCAAGCTAAATATGGATCAACGTAGGTTACCACCAGGATTCCGACGACATGTTACAGAGCACTGGCGTCGTCTTCCAATGGTGTGGCTGAACCCCTGGGAAGAAGACATAGCACCTTGCATAGAAATACTAGCAGCCTCAACAACAACAATCCACTGGATGGACAGAAAATGTTGTGTGTGTGTGTGTGTGTGGAGGGGGACTGTTAAACGCTTTTCACTACACCCATTTGAGGTCACGTTGTACATCTTCAAACAAAATTCAAATCAGATCAATTATTTCGCTACAGAGTTACATACATCACGCTGTTCGGTCAAGGAAATGCCTGGATGGCTTTGTGAGCAATATCTTTCACTTCATAAAAATGTTACAGATAACTACTATGATTAAAAATATAGAGCTGGGCAGAGGGCACATAGTCATAATGACTGATTCAAACGTTGATATCTGCTTCTGGCATTAAATTAAAGTGCGGTTGAAAACAATTGACCAGTAGAGGGAGATGTGATGTTTCACACCCCTGGTTCTGTGTTCATCAGCAGTAGTAAAAAACTCAGACCAGGATATTCAAAGTTGAGAATAATCGCTACTCAGACATTCACTCTGGCATATAATAGATCACGTGGTCTATGCCACATGGAGGTTATTTGCAGTCACGTTAGTCAAAGGATGCTAGCACCTTCCTGCCTTTCAGGGGTTGAGGGGGTCGGAAGTTGTTCTCCATGCATTTCCTGCTCTCTTCCTCCTCTCCGCTGAAGAGCAGCATCCTGAACTTTCCCATCTGTGGAGAGATGTTTGGAGACAGAAAGAAACACCTTATAGCCCCTGGCTGCAGTGTCTGAGGGAGGAAAAACATAATAATAGCTTCTTACGTAAGAAGGGCTTTTCCCTGCTGAGTATCCCCAAAGAACTTCACAATTAAAAAAGGCCAAAACATTTCCATCCATCATGTTAATCAGCTCCCAGGGATCAAATAATTGTGCCCCTGGAGTCCTACACTAAGGGCGAGGGAGCAGGCCCATGCTCCCAGGCCCAGTCAGCCAGGCCAGGAACAGAGGTATGCAGACCGCATGCCGATGGACCAAAGCTGACTTTAATTACTTTTCCCAGTGCCACTGCAAAAAAAGCTGAGAACACAAAACAGGGTCAGCCCAGGAGGGGACCTGGAAGGCATGCAGTCACCTCCCTGGTAAACAGCCTGTTATAATGGCAGTGGCGTAAAGTATTAAGTAGTACTTTAAAGTATTTTTTACTTAAGTTGTTTTTTGGGGGTATCTGTACTTTAGTATTTATATTTTTTACATTTTCTTTGACACCCAAAAGCACACACTTATCAACAGAACATCCCCGGTCATCCATACTGCCTCTGATCTGGCGGACTCACTAAACATGCATGCTTCGCTTGCAAATGATGTCAATGTTGCAGTGTGCCCCTGGCTTTCCGTACATTTAAAAAACGATGCCATCTGGTTTGCTAAATAAGGAATTTGAAATGATTTATACTTTTACTTTTGATACTTAAGTATATTTTAGCAATTGCATTTACTTTTGATACTTAAGTATATTTAAAACCAAATACTTTTAGACTTCCACTCAAGTAGTATTTTACTGGGTGACTTTTACTTGAATCATTTTCTATTAAGGTATCTTTACTTTTACTCAAGTATGACGGTTGGGTACTTTTTCCACCAATGTATAATTGAGCAGAGCTGGGCATGCACCTCGACTTTAAACAGTCTACTGCTCCATATCCCTAACACAGTATTCACATATTGCCCTAAGGCTGTAGCCTACTTCAAGATTAATGTTAATAAAAAGACGATAAGTTTCTCTCTCTCTCATTTTTCAAGCTATATGAGCACCTGCAAAGGGAGAATCTAGCCTACAGTAATTCAGATAATATGCACTGCACAGCTACATAGTAAAGAATCTGGGTGTGTGCGTGACTGTCACGAGCTCCGGGGTAATGCCCACTGTTTGATTGGAGCTTAACCTGTGACACCTGGATCCACAAAGAGTTCTTTCAAATCTAGGGTTCCCACTAGGATTACAGCAGGCCACTGCTGCAGCCCTCCTTTGAGTCCCCTCACACACAGAGGGACTGCATGGCACCCAAACCACACATGCAGTAATCCACTCAAAGCCATGGCTGAGTCTACTGCCGTGGCATCCTCCAATCAAAGCCCTCCGTCTGGAGAAAGCCCAGCCACAGTAACATCAAGATGGCTCAAGGACAGCCCCAGCTCAGCTGGTGATCATAAAGCCTTCACATTGATGTTTCAAATCATTAACCGTGAGGTGAGGGGAGAAATGAATTGGTATATTGTAAAAACAGATAGGGTTCGTTTACATAGGGCAGCCCAATTCTGATTTTTTTTATCACTAATTGATATTTTGAGCTATCAGATATTTTTCAGAGCCGATCTGAAAATATCTGATGTGATTGGTCAAAAGACCAATTAGTGGAAAAAAAATATCACAATTGGGCTGCCACAACGCAGCTATAGTGTTGCAAGCGAGTCATCAAAGTGAACCTTGACATACTTTTACTTGTCAATTTCAGTGTTCCAAGAATAATTACTTCAACAGACACTCCACACATAAATCCGTGTAAAAACCTCAGTGCCTTTTTCTTTCTTGAACTTTTGGAGGAAGGGCAGAGGAAGGACAGAGCACCCACCGTCAGGGCAGACGGCGGTCATTCAAATGGTTCATCATTTACATCACGACAAAAGCAGTGGTTCACTGTGGTTTCCCTAAGCGGAGAGCCCACATTTCCATAAGCAGCGATATCTCCATATCGGATGGCGAGGGCTCCCACCTGTTTCTCTGAAACTACGATTGGCTCCTTCAGAACGATCCAGGTGACACTCTCGTGAAGAGGCGGCGTGGTCAGTGAACCCGGGTAGGTCCAGAAGTGGAGGCTGCTCGGTAGGAGGCACTTGGGATTGAAACCTTTGAAATCTGCAACGCTTCCCTGGGTGCAAATAGAACAAAGAATAGGATGAAAAAAATGGATTATGCCACACTTTAAGATTAGTCTTTTATCAAATGCCCTGTTGAATCATCCGAGTCGCTCGTTAGGTGAATCATTCTTTTGCATTAATGTCAGACTTACCTTAAACTTCACCTTGTATAAAGCATCTGTTATCTTGTGTAAACCTCTGTGTTCACCTCCGACCTGTAAACAAAACACCTCCCCTTTTTTAGCTCAACATTCATATTGTCATATCTGAGAAAATATGATGCTTTCCATAAACCTTCTAAATATATTACAAATGTTGTTATTTTTTTACCATCATGCACTGTATGCGTACTCTGAGTGTACAGGAACACCTTCCTAATATTGAGTTGCACCCCCTTTTGCCTCCTGGCACCCACTGCCATACCTCATTCAAAGACTTAAAATATTTTGTCTCGCCCTTTTACCGTCAATCACACACATACACAATTCACGTCTCAAATTTTCTCAAGGGCTTAAAAATCTATTTATCCCGTCTCCTCCCCTTCATCTACAGTGATTTAAGTGGATTTAACAAGTGACAATGTCTTTCACCTGGTCAGTCGGTCATGGAAAGAGCAGGTGTTCCTAATGTTTTGAACGCTCTGTGTGTACGTCAATGTTGTTATCAATAAGATATTTCATAGACACATACATTTTATACTTTGCATTATGTCAATACATTGTCTATAAAAGCGTGCCACATATTCTCCACATGGTACTGGTATGACTAAACAATTTTCAACACAAACACGGGTAAAAATGTTTTCGTCCACTCTGTTCAGACCAAAATCATAACATGTTTTTACATTGTTCCTTCAGTGATTGCTGATCTTCAGTCTAATCCCTGTTAAAACAGAACTTGGTGAAGCAGAAAGATTCAATTCCAAAGCAATTTACTGGCTGGCTGATAAACAGCTGCTGGCTGATGCGGGGGGGAGGTGGTAAGCTGGGTACCCCGGGGGAGATCCTCTCACCTCTAAAAAGATGCCAAGGACAGCCAGCCCATCGGGGGCTGCCGCTGCCTCCCCAAATGTCTTGTACTTGTCTGCGTTCCAGTGCACCAGATGAAGCTGCAGGAGGAAACAGGGAGGAGCAGCAGGGTTAGGGACAAGCCTGAGCCAAGCACCCACATTCAGGGAAACACAGCTTTGTCTCAGGTACTAAACAAACCAGTTGCCTAGTACAGAGGTCAACCGAACCAGAGAAGGGAAAACTAGTTCTTGGCAAATATAGATGCAGATGTACAGTGCAGTTGGAAATTATTCAGACCTCTTGACTTTTTCCACATTTTGTTACGTTACAGCCCTATTCTAAAAATCTATTAAATTATTTTCCCCCCCTCAATCTACACACAATACCCCATAACGATAAAGCACATTTTTGCAAATTAAAAATCAAAAACAGAAATAACCTCTCACTGTCAACCGCATTTATTTTCAGCAAACTTAACATGTGTAAATATTTGTATGAACATAAGATTCTACAACTGAGACAAACTGAACAAGTTCCACAGACATGTGACTAACAGAAATTTAATAATGTGTCCCTGAACAAAGGGGGGTCAAAATTAAAAGTAACAGTCAGTGTCTGGTGTGGCCACCAGCTGCATTAAGTACTGCAGTGCATCTCCTCCTCATGGACTGCACCAGATTTGCCAGTTCTTGCTGTGAGATGTTTACCCCACTCTTCCACCAACGCATCTGCGAATTCCCAGACATTTCTGGAGGGAAATGGCCCTAGCCCACACCCTCCAATCCAACAGGTCACAAACGTGCTCAATGGGATTGAGATCCAGGCTCTTCACTGGCCATGGCAGAACACTGATTCCTGTCTTGCATGAAATCACGCACAGAACAAGCAGTATGGATGGTGGCATTGTCATGCTGGAGGGTCATGTCAGGATGAGCCTCCAGGAAGGGTACCACATGAGGAGGATGTCTTCCCTGTAATGCACAGCGTTGAGATTGCTTGCAATAACAACAAGCTCAGTCCGATGATCCTATGACACACCGCCACAAACCATGACGGACCCTCCACCTCCAAATTGATCCCGCTCCAGAGTACAGGACTCTGTGTAACGCTCATTCCGTCGACAATAAACACAAATCCAATCATCACCCCTGGTGAGACAAAACCGTGACTGGTCAGTGAAGAGCACTTTTTGCCAGTCCTGTCTGGTCCAGCGACGGTGGGTTTGTGCCCAAAGGCGACGTTGTCAGTGATGTCTGGAGAGGACCTTACAACAGGCATACAAGACCGCAGTCCAGCCTCTCTCAGCCTATTGCGGACAGTCTGAGCACTAATGGAGGGACTGTGCATTCCTAGTGTAACTCGGGCAGTTGTTGTTGCCATCCTGTGCCTGTCCTGCAGGTGTGATCATCTTTCTTTTGGTATTTTTTGGAGTCAGTAGAAAGGCCTCTTTAGTGTCCTATGTTTTCATAACTGTGACCTTAATTGCCTACCGTCTGTAAGCTGTTAGTGTCTTAACGACCGTTCCACAAGTGCATGTTCATTACTTGTTTATGGTTCAATGAACAAGCATGGGAAACAGTGTTAAAACCCTTCACAATGAAGATCTGTGAAGTTACTTGAATTTGGAGTTTACCTTATTTACATTCAGTACCAGTCCAAATCTTTGACACCTACTCAGTCAAGGGTTTCTCTTTATTTATACTACGCTGCTCAAAAAAATAAAGGGAACACTAAAATAACACATCCTAGATCTGAATGAATGAAATATTCTTATTAAATACTTTTTTATTTACATAGTTGAATGTGCTGACAACGAAATCACACAAATATTATCAATGGAAATCAAATTTATCAACGCATGGAGGTCTGGATTTGGAGTCACACTTAAAATTAAAGTGGAAAACCACACTACAGGCTGATCCAACTTTGATGTAATGTCCTTAAAACAAGTCAAAATGAGGCTCAGTAGTGTGTGTGGCCTCCACGTGCCTGTATAACCTCCCTACAACGCCTGGGCATGCTCCTGATGAGGTGGCGGACGGTCTGTGGTGCAACGTGGCGTTGGTGGATGGAGCGAGACATGATGTCCCAGATGTGCTCAATTGGATTCAGGTCTGGGGAACGGGCGGGCCAGTCCATAGCATCAATGCCTTCTTCTTGCAGGAACTGCTGACACACTCCAGCCACATGAGATCTAGCATTGTCTTGCATTAGGAGGAACCCAGGGCTAACCACACCAGCATATGGACTCACAAGGTGTCTGAGGATCTCATCTCGGTACCTAATTGCAGTCAGGCTGCCTCTGGCGAGCACATGGAGGGCTGTGCGGCCCCCCCCCAAAAATGCCACCCCACACCATGACTGACCCACCGCCAAACCGATCATGCTGGAGGATGTTGCAGGCAGTAGCACGTTCTCCACGGCGTCTCCAGACTCTGTTACGTCTGTCACATGTGCTCAGTGTGAACCTGCTTTCATCTGTGCAGAGCACAGGGCGCCAGTGGCGAATTTGCCAATCTTGGTGTTCTCTGGCAAATGCCAAACGTCCTGCACAGGGTTGGGCTGTAAGCACAACCCCCACCTGTTGACGTCGGGCCCTCATACCACCCTCATGGAGTCTGTTACTGACCGTTTGAGCAGACACATGCACATTTGTGGCCTGCTGGAGGTCATTATGCAGGGCTCTGGCAGTGCTCCTCTTGCTCCTCCTTGCACAAAGGCGGAGGTAGCGGTGCTGCTGCTGGGTTGTTGCCCTCCTACGGCCTCCTCCACGTCTCCTGATGTACTGGCCTGTCTCCTGGTAGCGCCTCCATGCTCTGGACACTACGCTGACAGACACAGCAAACCTTCTTGCCACAGCTCGCATTGATGTGCCATCCTGGATGAGCTGCACTACCTGAGCCACTTGTGTGGGTTGTAGACTCAGTCTCATGCTACCACTAGAGTGAAAGCACCGCCAGCATTCAAAAGTGACCAAAACATCAGCCAGGAAGCATAGGAACTGAGAAGTGGTCTGTGGTCACCACCTGCAGAACCACTCCTTTATTGGGGGATGTCTTGCTATTTCCTATAATTTTCACCTGTTGTCTATTCCATTTGCACAACATCATGTGAAATTTATTGTCAATCAGTGTTGCTTCCTAAGTGGACAGTTTGATTTCACAGAAGTGTGATTGACTTGGAGTTACATTGTGTTGTTTAAGTGTTCCCTTTATTTTTTTGAACAGTGTATTTTCCACGTTGTAGAATAATAGTGAAGACATCAAAACTATGAAATAACACATGGAATCATGTCGTAACCAAACGTGTTAAACAAATCAAAAGATATCTTATATTTGAGATTGCCATCCTTTGCCTTGATGACAGCTTTGATTCTCTCAACCACCTTCACCTGGAATGATTTTCCAAGTCTTGAAGGAGTTCCCACATATGCTGAGCACTTGTTGGCTGCTTTTCCTTCACTCTGCAGTCCAACTCATCCCAAACCATCTCAAATGAGTTGAGGTCGGTAATTGTGAAGGCTAGGTCATCTGCTGCAGCACTCCATCATTCTCCTTGGTCAAATAGCCCTTACACAGCCTGGAGGTGTGTTGGGTCATTGTTTTGTTGAAAAACAAATGATAGTGGGACTAAGTGCAAACCAGATGGGATGGCGTATCGCTGCAGAATGCTGTGGTAGCCATGCTGGTTAAGTGTGCCTTGAATTCTAAATAAATCACTGACAGTGTCACCAGCAAAGCACCCCCACACCTCCATGCTTTACGGTGGGAACCACAAATGCAGAGATAATCCGTTCACCTACTCTAAGTCTCACAGAGGGTGGCTACTTTGACGAATCAAAAATATATTTTGATTTGTTTAACACTTTTTTGGTTACTACACGTTTCCATATGTGTTATTTCATAGTTATGTCTTTACTATTATTCTACAATGTAGAAAATTTGTAAAAAATAAAGAAAAACCCTTGAATGAGTAGGTGTGTCCAAACTTTTGACTGGTACTGTAAGCATTCAGACCCTTTGCTAGGAGACTTGAGGTGCACCCCGTTTCCATTGATCATCCTTGAGATGTTTCTACAACTTCATTTGAGTACACTGGTGGTAAATTCAATTGATTGGAGATGACTTGGAAAGGCACACACCTGTCTATATACACTGTCAACTGTGGGACCTTATATCAGAGCAAAAACCAAACCATGAGGTTGAAGGAATTGTCCGTAAGAGCTCCGTGACAGGATTGTGTCGGAGGCACAGATCTGGGGAAGGGTACAAAAAAAAT